>NW_026111874.1:0-275000 GCF_024679095.1 Eriocheir sinensis
TTGGCAGCTTGTCGCGGTGGTTTCTCCTGCACACTGATATCTTCTGGGGCATGGTTACAGGACAGACTGGTCGCTGCCCTGTGAACCGAAGGTCCTTCTTAGTTTCCCCTGAGCAGGTCCTCAAGTTGGGGGCACATATTTCCGACACTCATTCTTCCAGTGCCCCTTTTCGGCCACAGGTCCAGCACTTGGGTCCTTCCCTTGGCTTCTCTCTTAGCGCCACCTTCATATTCCTCTCTTCCTCTTTATAGCATCTCGTTCTCCTTGTGCTCAACCTTCCGCAATACTCAGCACGTTCCTTGAACCCGTCTGTGTCGCTGACAGCGCCTTTTTCGTGCCCTAAAGCCAGAAGTCGAGTCGTCCTGAAGCTGACAAAGCCAGGGGACTCAACAAAGCGACTCAAACCCAGCGGCATCGGTGCCAGAGCTCGTGCATTGATGTTGGATAGCTTGTCTACACTTTGTATTCAGCTGAGGGCTGTCCAGGAGCATCGATTTAACATTGATCACGCAGCAAAAACCGTCAGCAGGTCAGGGGTGGCACTCTGGTGTATGTTTTGTGCGCCACAGCTCAGCGTCCTGAGCGGAAGTTCCCTCGAAGAGAATTCGCCGCGCCTCCTGTTGGGTGGTTCTGAACCTAACCCTGAAGAGCTCTTGTTCTTGGTGCTTGGTCCCATATCGTTGCTCCAGCGCCTGTGCCAGCCCGGGTTGTAGTCCCTTTGTCGCATTGTCGAGCTCGAGCAAGGACCTCCAGCGCCGCCCCTTTCAGGGCTATATGGCCGCTGTACCCGTGCGCACTCTTGGTCATCCCATCCGTTCTGAGCTGCCGTAACAGCTCAAACTGAGCGCGGTAAGTTCTCCCAGGAGACCTTTTGCCATCAAACTCCCTGGAGGCTTTTTCAATCAGGCGAACCCAGGCAACCCATGAAGCTGGAGAACTTCTTCTGGCGGGATAAACTTATAGGCGAAACAGGGCTCAAACTACCCCGGACTTGGTGTAGGAGAAGACCAGGGGCAATTCAGCCCCTGCAGGCATTGGCTGTCCGTTCCAGCCGATGGCAGTCCTCAAGCGGCCTTCACTCTGTCACTTTTACTCTAGTATTTTTGTGTGTTGTCGCTCCGTACCAATTACCTCCATCTCTTGTTGAAGATTTGGTGTGGTCGTCACTTGGTATCAGGCGTTGTCCCAAGTTCGTGGTCACATCAGTCAGCGGCTTTCTCTCTGCACTGGATTCACTTCCATCTTGTACTGCTTTTAGCCAGGTAGCTGTAATCCTGTAAAAGCGATCTTCTAGCTGTTGTTCTTGAGTTCTTGGAGTGTTCCTTCTTGTTGTTGCTGTGCTCTTTCTTGTTGTTGCTGTGCTCTTCTTGTTGTTCTTTGAGTTCTTGGAGTGTTCTTTCTTGTTGTTCTTGTGTTCTTGGTGTGCTTTTTCTTGTTGTTCTTGAGTTCCTGGAGTGTTTCTCTGTTGTTGCTGTGCTCTTTCTTGTTGTTGCTGTGTTTTTCTTGTTTCTCCCCTGTAGTCCCAAGGCTTCAAAAAGTTCAGTCAACATGTCGTCCCTCTGGGCAGGCTTGGGAACGAGTCTCCATGGCGCGAAAACAAAATGCCTTCTAGGCACTCCCTGACACCAGTGTAATGCCGGACGTGTTACTTTATGGTCTGTCTGTGGGTCCGTGTCGCCGTCAGGAGACTCCGTGCGAGGGAGATATGAAATACTACTGCAGCTGGCTGTTGTAGTTTAATATTCTTCTTTTAGTAGTACACTTCACGGACTCTTCACTTACCACTAGCTTGACATTATGACTGGGACCTGCCTCTCTCGCCCTCTTCTCCTATATATATCCAGGTAACAGTACAGTTCTAGAAATTAATATTACAGTATATTTCAGATCATACAAGAACATGTAGCAAAATATATGCGGAGTTGGCAACACTTCCTGCCTCCAGTGCCTGGTCATGCCTCTGTAAGGCAAGTGACGATTTGCTGCCTTGTGAGCCCCTGCCCCTTGCTCGTTTCCCTCCGGGAGCCTTCTAGAGGCCTATGGTCGCTGGGAAGCTCAATAAAATATATATATATATATATATATGGGCACAACAAAAACAAAATATATATATATATATATATATATATATATATATATATATATATATATATATATATATATACAAGTATATATATATATTTATATATATATATATATATATATATATATATATATATATATATATATATATATATATATATATATATATATATATATATATATATATATATACCGAGGCAGACAAGGACGGGAGGAAGGACCGAGGAAAAGTTAAGACTGTCTTGCCATACTTGCAGCCCAACTCATGGGCTGTCACCACAGAGTTATATAACTCTGTGGCTGTCACCCGACAAAGGTCCATGGTCCCACGAAGGGACAAATGTAGAGATGGATGGATGATCGAATGAATGAGGAGGTAGGAAAATATTAAAAAAAAAAAAAATATATGTACAAAAATACACATATAATAATTTAACTTTGTATGAAAATAAATATACAAAATACACATAAAATCAGGCAAATTTGTATTCAAATAGATATACAGAATACACATAAAATAATGTAAATTTGCATCAAAATAACAATACTAACGCACATAATTTAAAATAACATAAATTTGTATAAAAACATATTTGGAAAATACACATTAAATAATGTAAATAAGTATAAAAATATATATACAAAATACACTAAAAGTAATATAAATTCGTATAAAAATAATTAAGGGGAGGCACAACAGCTGAGATGATAAAATTAGGTCAAAAAATCATTTTTTAGTATTTCGCATATCTAGATAGAAAAAAGCTTCAAGAATGAAGCCGTAGTCAGTAAATAACGAACACCGGGTGGCAACACGGTTTAAAAGAAATCGAATCCCTCGATAATTACCACATAATATGTCATACTCAAAACTTTAAACTCATTTATCTCAAAACGTCAAATTTTAACTTCAATGAGTAGCTGTGCACAAAAAACTTGATGGATCTAAATGAAACTCACCATACTTGTACATAATGGGTATGTCTACATTTCCAAGACAGGGTTTTAAGAAATTCGAAAATGTCTTGTTCTGGATACGTTATATAGCTAAAAAAAATAGTGACGTCATTATTTCATGAAATTGCGAAAGCGGTTTCTCACGAACTAAAACGAATTTAGCAAAAAACTGTCTTGGGTAGGTTAATATGTTATTCTACTAATACCATGCAAAATTTGGTAACTCTAGAGTGAAAATTAAATTTACGTGAATTTTTGACGTCATGACGTCACGACGTCATGAACTAAAATGTTCTACCTACTACCATAATATCAGAAATGGTGCCATTGCACATTGCAAAAGTTTCAAACAAAAATATTGAAAACTTTTTTATAAATATTTTCATCCAGTTGTTGTGCTATCCCTATATAACATATATATATAATATATATATATATATATATATATATATATATATATATATATATATATATATATATATATATATATATATATATATATATATATATATATAAAATACATGAAATACGTAAAACAAATACAAATATACACATAAAATAGTTTAAATTTGTATGAAAAAAAATACACATATAAACATAAAATAAGGTAAATTTGTATTGAAATAGATATGTAAAATACACATAAAATAATTTAAATTTGTATTAAAATATATATACAAATACCCATAAAATAAAGTAAATTTGTTTAAAAATACAAAATACATTAAAGAATGTAAATACGTATAACAATATTTATATTCAAATACACGTTAAATAAATATATATATATATATATATATATATATATATATATATATATATATATATATATATATATATATATATATATATATATATATATATATATATATATATATATATATAATATATAAAATAATGTAAATTGTCAAAACAAATAAAAATTCTAATAAAATATAACTTTGTATGAATATATATATATATATATATATATATATATATATATATATATATATATATATATATATATATATATATATATATATATATATACAAAATAAACAAAAAATAATCTCAATATATATATATATATATATATATATATATATATATATATATATATATATATATATATATATATATAAATATATATATATATAAAATAGGTAATTTATTGAAATATATTACAAAATATATATAAATATAAATATCTATATATATATATATACAATAAACATCAAATAAACAATTTGAATATAAATATATATATATATATATATATATATATATATATATATATATATATATATATATATATATATATATATATATATATATATATATATATATATATATATATAAATAGACATAAATTAATGTAAATTCGTATCAAAATAAATAAACAAAATACCAATTAAATAATATAAATTTGTATCAAAATAAATATATAAAATACACATAAAATAACATAATTTTGTAAAAATATCTACAAAAATACACAAAATAATAATCTAAATTTGTATTGAAATATGTATACAAAATACACATAAAATAATGTAAATTTATATCAGAAAATATAAACAAATACACATAAAATAACGTAAATTAATGTATATATATATATATATATATATATATATATATATATATATATATATATATATATATATATATATATATATATATATATATCTATTCATTCATGATATCTCTATCTACTCATTCATATTCATCTATATTCATATCTATTCATATATTATCTATATATATCTATATATATATATATATATATATATATATATATATATATATATATATATATATATATATATATATATATATACAAAATATACATTAAAAATATAAATACGTAAACAGAATATATACAAAATACACATAAAATAATTGAAATTCGTATTAAAATAAATAAACAAAACATCAATAAAATAATGTAAATTTTTATTTGAAAAATAGGCAAATTACTCATAAAATAACGTAAATTTGTATAAAAAAATATATAGAAAATACACATTAAATAATGTATATATGTATAAAGAATATATATACTAAATACACATAAAAAATGTAAATTCGTATCAAAATAAATAAATAAAATACTAATAAAATAGTGTAAATTTGCATGAAAATAAATATACAAAATACACATAAAAGATGTAAATTTATATAATAATATATATACAAAAATACACATAAAATAATTTAAATTTGTCTTAAAATAAATATACAAAATACACATACAATAAGGTAAATTTGTAGTGAAATAGATATGCAAAATACACATAAAATAATGTAAATTTGTATGAAAATATACATTCAAATACACATAAAAATAATATAAATTTGTATAGAAATATATATACAAAATACACATAAAATGATGTAAATACGTATAAAAATATATATACAAAATACACATCATATAATGTAAATCCATATCAAAATAGATATACAAAATACCAATGAATTTGGTATGCCTATGTGAATGAGTTATGTAGGAAATAATGACGGAAAGTGTGCATTACTTTATAGGTAGCCTACTATCATCGCCTTCAGTGCTCGTTTTGCTGGGCCCGTTCTCCCTTGAAAACTTGCAGTATTATGATTGTACTTTGTTTCTTAGGTGATGTCATTGATTGTTTAAGTAGAGTGTCGTTATTCAATTAAGTTTCGAATATTTTTTAATCATGAAAGAAGCTAGATTATCTCAATCATATATATTTGGTACGTCTCTTTGATACAGTCTATGATGTCATCAACAGCCAATCAGGTGAAAGGGGGCGGAGCTTAGCCAGAATAGGGGAGGGGCTTCTCGGTGCAAATTGGCCAAGCTAATTTGGACCGACTAATTTTTTTTTATGTAGTCAGTAATGTCACGGTAGGAGAACACTTTGGTTCTTGCGATCATAAATTAATCCGCGTCGGCATTAGAGCTCAAACATCAGTGACTGAAAATAAAGTAAAGGTGCCCGATTTCAAAAGAGCAAACTTCGTAGAAATCCGACGAAAACTAATAGAAATGCAACTATCAGATGACGGTAATGTAGGGGACGGCTGGCTAAGCTTTAAAAATCACTTACTCACTCAGCAGAACGCATTCGTCCCTTTGTGTGAGAAGCGAAGTAACAATAATAAAAGCCCACCTTGGTTTAACAGCAAAATTAAACACTCAGTCAAGGAGAGAAAATTGTTTTACAGGCTAAAGAAAGAGCAAAGCACGCCCGAAAACATTAGACTTTACCATGATGCCAGGCGACGAGTAAAAAGATTAGTATGTCAGGCAAATCGTAGCTATGAAGAAACTATTGCGGTCAACTATAAAAATAATCCAAAATCCTTCTTCAGTTACATAAACAACAGAAAGGCGATCAGAAGTGGAATTGGACCCTTAACAAACAGCGACGGTGCGCTAGTGACTGACAGCCAACACGTTGGAAACCTATTAAACAATTACTTTTCCTCGGTGTTTAATACTAACAGTCCTCCCACCACTACCACCAACACCAGTACTAATGTAAATCCCGAGCATGCATTGCCTAACTTTGAAATAACAACCGATGAAGTCTTGAAAGCCCTCCAATCACTTAAAACAAATAAAAGTCCTGGACCTGACAAAGTATATCCTACTCTGCTCAAAGAAACAAAGAGCGAAATAGTCTTCCCCCTCACAACCGTATTCAATATGTCCTTGCGACAAGGCATCGTCCCTTCTGATTGGAAAAAGGCTAACGTGACACCGATTTTTAAGAAAGGAGACAAAAACGTTTCATGCAATTACAGGCCCATTAGTCTAACTTCGGTTGTAGGTAAGCTACTTGAGAGCATAATTAGAGACACAATTGTGAGTTACCTTGAAAGCCACTCATTAATTGGGGACTCACAACACGGCTTACGTAACAAATGATCCTGCCTATCAAACCTATTAACCTTTTATAACGACCTCTTCACGGTTTATGACGTAACCAAATCACTGGACGTAGTCTGTCTTGATTTCCAGAAAGTGTTTGATAAAGTCCCACATTATAAATTACTTTACAAATTAAAGCAAATAGGTATTGACGGTCAAGTACACCAATGGATCGCGAATTGGCTGAGCAACAGACAACAAAGAGTGGTGATTGATGGATTTAACTCAGAGTGGGCGCCGGTCACTAGTGGGGTCCCTCAGGGCTCGGGTCTTGGCCCAGTGCTCTTCATTATTTACATCAACGATGTGGATGTCGGACTCAATAATCGCATTAGTAAATTTGCAGACGACACAAAGATTGGTAACTCGGTTCATACTGACGAAGACAGGCAAAGCCTCCAAGAGGATTTGCACAAAATTTCAGCTTGGTCGGATAGATGGGAGATACCCTTTAACCTAGATAAGTGCCAGGTCCTTCAAGTTGGAACAAGGAATAAGAAGTTCGACTACGAAATGCGCGGCGTTAAACTCGAAAGCGTTCAATGCGTTAAGGACCTGGGGGTCAAAATCGCGTCAAACCTCAAATTCTCACATCAATGCATCGATGCAGCAAATAAAGCGAACAGAATGTTGGGCTTCATTAAAGAAACTTTTTATTCAAGAATAAAGATGTAATACTTCCACTCTACAAGAGTTTAGTCAGACCCCACTTGGAATATGCGGTACAGTTTTGGTCTCCCCACCATGCAAAGAACATTCCTAAATTAGAAGGTGTTCAGCGTCGGGCAACAAAAATGATCCCATCCTTGCGCAACAAATCTTACGAAGAAAGTCTTTCCACCCTTAACTGTTCTCTCTTGAGAAACGTCGCCTCCGAGGAAAACTGATCGAATGTTTTAAAATACTTGGTTTCACGAATGTAGACAGATCAACATTATTTATGATCGATAACACTTTGCGTACGAGGAACACTGGCGTAAAACTCAAATGTCGACAAGTAAATTCAGACTGCACCAAATTTTTCTTCACTAACGTTGTAGTGCGTGAATGGAATAAGCTCCCACCGTCAGTAGTCCAGTGTAACACGATTGACTCCTTCAAAAACAAGCTCGATCGTCACTTCCTTCAACTTAATATCAACTAGAGTTGAAATGCAGCGTTTTGGAGCCATCTGATTAATGTAGAATCACTTAGGTTTAAGGACAGACAACCTAGTCTAGACCATGGGGTCTGTGTGGTCTGATTTTCTATGTAAATCTCTCTCTCTCTCTCTCTCTCTCTCTTCACTGAATTAAGTGAATATTTATTTTTCGATAGAAACCTTCCTCTTGTTTGATTTACATTGTTTTTGACTTATGCGACCTCTTCAAGGACACAATACTCGCGTAAATCAAGTAAATCGTAAATCATATATAAAGTGTATTTTGTATATATATATATATATATATATATATATATATATATATATATATATATATATATATATATATATATATATATATATATATATATATATATATATATATATATATATATATATATATATATATATATATATATATATATATATATATATATATATATATATATATATATATATATATATATATATATATATATATATATATATATATATATATATATATATATATATATATATATATATATATATATATATATATATATATATATATATATATATATATATATATATATATATATATATATATATATATATATATATATATATATATATATATATATATATACAAATTTACGCTATTTTATGTGTATTTGTATATATATTTTGATACAAATTTACATTATTTTATGTGTATTTTGCATATCTATTTCAATACAAATTTACCTTATTTTATGTGTATTTTGTATATTTATCTTAATACAAATTTAAATTATTTTATGTGTATTTTTGTACAAATATTTTTATGCAAATCTACGTTATTTTATGTGTATTTGTTTATATATTTTGGTACAAATTTACATTATTTTATGTGTATTTTGTATATATATTTCAATACAAATTTAGCTTATTTGATGTGTATTTTGTATATCTATTTTAAACAAATTTAAATTATTTTTGTGTATTTTTGTATATATTTTTATAGAAATTTACATTGTTTCATTGGTATTTTGTTTATTTATTTTGATACGAGTTTACATTATTTTATGTGTATTTTGTATATATATTTTTATACGTATTTACATCATTTTATGTGTATTTTGTATATATATATATATATATATATATATATATATATATATATATATATATATATATATATATATATATATTTTTTTTTTTTACAACAAAGGAGACATCTCAAGGGCACATAAAAGTAAACAATAATAAAAAAAGCGTGCAGCGGGTCCGCGTGAGGGTGGGAGGCGTGCAGTTAGCAAGTTCAGAAGAGCAGTCAGCGTGGAAATATCGATAGAAGATAGAAAGAGAGGCAACATAGCGGCGGAAATTAAGAGGTAGAAGACTATCAGTAAGAAGAGGAGAGCTGATGAGACGAAGAGCTTTAGACTCCACTCTGTCCAAGAAAGCTGTGTGAGTGGAGCCCCCCCACACGTAAGATGCATACTCCATACGAGGGCGGACAAGGTCCCTGTATATGGATAGCAACTGTGCGGGGGAGAAGAACTGGCGGAGACGATACAGAACGCCTAACCTCGAGGAAGCTGATTTAGTGAGAGTCGAGATGTGAAGTTTCCAGTTAAGATTTTGAGTTGAGGATAGACCGAGGATGTTTAGTGTTGAAGATGGTGACAGCTGAGTGTTGTTGAAGAATAGGGGATAGGTGTTTGGAAGATTGTGTCGAGTTGATAGGAGGAGAAATTGGGTTTTTGAGGCATTGAAGGACACAAGGGTCATTTTACCCCAATCGGAAATGATAATAAGGTCTGAGATTAAGCATTCTGCAGCCTCCAGCCTGGAGTCATGTAATTCCTGTTGAGAGGGTCTTCTGTTGAAAGAAGTTGAATAATGCAGAGTGGAGTCATCAGCGTATGAGTGGCTAGGACAGTTTGTTATGACAAGAAGATCATTGATGAATAACAGGAAGAAAGTGGGTGATAGGACAGAGCCCTGTGGAACACCACTGTTAATAGGTTTATGAGAAGAACAGTGACCGTCTACCACAGCAGAGATAGAACGGCCGGAAAGGAAACTGGAGATAAAGGAATAGAGAGAAGGATATAATCCGAAAGAGGGCAGTTTAGAAAGCAAAGACTGGTGCCAGACTCTATCGAAGGCTTTCGATATGTCTAGTGCAAGTGAGAAAGTTTCACCGAAACGGCTAAGAGAGGATGATCAAGAATCAGTTAAGAGAGCAAGAATCCATACTGGTGATCAGATAGAAGGTTAGAAGAGGAAAGGTGCTTTTGAATCTTCCGGTTAAGGATTGATTCAAAAGCTTTAGATAGACAAGAAAGTAAAGCTATAGGGCGGTAGTTTGAGGGATTGGAACGGTCACCCTTCTTAGGAACAGGCTGTACGAAGGCGTACTTCCAGCAGGAAGGAAAGGTAGATGTTGATAGGCAGAGGCGAAAGAGTTTGACCAGGCAAGGTGTCAGCACGGAAGCACAGTTTTTAAGGACAATAGGAGGCACTCCATCAGGTCCATAAGCCTTCTGAGAGTTGAGGCCAGAGAGGGCATAGAAAACATCATTAGGAAGAATCTTAATAACAGGCATAAAGGAGTCGGAGGGGGGATGAGTAAGAGGAATATGCCCAGAATTGTCCAGAGTGGAGCTGTTACAGAAAGTGTGAACGAAGAGTTCAGCCTTAGAGATAGAAGAGACGGAAGTGCTGCCGTCTGGGTTAAGAAGAGGCGATAAAGAGGAAGAAGTGAAATTGGAGGAGATATTTTTGGCTAAGTGCCAGAAGTCTCTGGAAGAATTACAGAAAGCAAGGTGTTGACATTTGCTATGGATAAAGGAGTTTTTGGTAAGTCGAAGAATAGATTTGGCACGATTGCGGGCTGAAATGTAAAGGTCATGGTTAGCGGGAGTTAGAGGGCTCTGGTACCTTTTGTGAGCCGCCTCCATCTTTGAAAGCACGAGAACAAGCGTGGTTAAACCAAGGCTTTTTAGCATGGGGAGTAGAGAAAGTACCTGGAATGTATGTCTCCATTCCAGAGACAATCACCTCTGTGATGCGCTGGGCACACACAGAGGGGTCTCTATCCTGGAAGCAGTAATCATTCCACGGGAAATCGGAAAAGTACATCCTCAGGTCGTCCCACCGAGCAGAAGCAAAATGCCAGAAACATCGCCTCTTCGGTGGGTCCAGAGGATGTACAGGAGCGATAGGACAGAATACAGAAATAAGATTGTGATCGGAGGAGCCCATCGGAGAGAACAGTTTGACAGAGTAAGCAGAAGGGTTAGAGGTAAGGAAGAGGTCTAGTATGTTGGGCTGGTCTCCAAGACGGTCGGGAATACGAGTAGGGTGCTGAACCAACTGCTCTAGGTCGTTGAGGAGAGCAGTTGTAGGCTTGTTCACCAGGCTGGTCAATGAAAGAGGATTAAAGCCAAAGCTGGTGGGAACATTGAAATCTCCTAGGATGGAGATTTCAGCGAAGGGAGAGTGGGTCAAGATGTGCTCCACTTTAGAGTTCAGGTAGTCAAATTTTTTTACATAGTTAGTAGAATTAGGTGAAAGATAAACAGCACAGATGTATTTCGTAATAGAATGACAATGAAGTCTTAGCCAGATGGTGGAAAATTCAGAAGAGTCAAGGTCGTGGGTACGAGTAGTGATGTCGTTGCGCACGTAGACGCAACATCCAGCTTTGGATTGAAATTTAGGATAGAGAGAGTAGGAGGGAACAGAGTAGAGATTGCTGCCAGTAGCCTCAGAAACCTGTGTCTCGGTGAGGAAGAAAAGGTGAGGTTTAGAGAAGGAGAGATGGTCTTCCTCAGAATGAAAATTAGAACGAAGACCGCGAATGTTGCAGAAATTGATAAGAAAAAGGTTCGAGTAGTTATCAAGACACCTCTCCGATCGGCAGCCAAAAGGGGAGTCCTCACTGGGGGAATTTGTGGTCTCCCCCCCAGGCGGGGACTCCGAGGGAAGGTGAAGGTGCGCCATTTTGAAATTAGAATTTTGGGAAAAGGTGAATGTAGTGTGGTGTGGATAGAGAAAGGATCTGTCTTTAGAGAGCATGCTGAAATACTCTCCGGTGTTGGTGAGACAACAGGGAAACGGTTAGTGAGGACATGGGAAGGGTCTTTGGAGGGCTTCAGCTCCTTTCTCACCTCCCATATATACCTCACCGGGAGTGGCTTGCGCCCGTTCGGTAGGTGTCTTCCTACCTACTCCAGCCAATATGGTAAATACTTAAAAATATATATACACAATACACATAAAATAATGTAAGTTCCTATCAGAAGACACAAACAAAATACCAATAAAATAATGTAAATTTGTATGGAAAAATATATACAGAATACACATAAAATAACGCAAATTCTATAAAAATATATGTACAAAAATACACATAAAATGATTTAAATTTATATAAAAATAAATATACAAAATACACATAAAATAGGGCAAATTTGTATTCAAACAGAAACATAGAATACACATTCAATAACGTAAATTTGTTTAAAAAAACAATACAAATGCACATAAAATAAAGTAAATTTGTATAAAAATATACATATAAAATACACATTATATAATGTAAATGCGTATAAAAATATATATATAAAAAAAACCACATGAAATAATCTAAATTCGTATCAAAATAAATAAACAAAATACCAATAAAACAACGTAATTTTGAATGAAAATATATATACAAAATACACATAAAATAACGTAAATACAAATACAAATATACACATAAAATAATTAAAATTTGTATGAGAATATATATTCAAAATAAACATAAAATAATGTAAATTTGTAATGAAATATATATATATATATATATATATATATATATATATATATATATATATATATATATATATATATATATATATATATATATATATATATATATATATATATATATATATATATATATATATATATATATATATATATATATATATATATATATATATATATATATATATATATATATATATATATACAAAATATACATAAAATAATGTAAATTTGTATCAAAATATATATACAAATACATATAAAATAACATAAAATTGTATAAATATATATATACAAAATACACATTAAATAATGTAAATACGTAAAAATATATATACAAAGTACACATCAAATAATGTAAATTCGTATCAAAATAAATGAACAAAACACCAATAAAATAATATAAATTTGTGTGAAAATAAATTAACGAAATACACATAACATAACAAAATTTGTAAAAGAATATATACAAAATACACAAAAATAAGTAAAATTTATATGAAAATAGATATACAGAATACACATAACATTAGGTAATTTTTTTAAATATATATACAAATTACACATAAAATAATGTAAATTTTTATCAAAATATATAAACAAATACACACAAAATAACGTAAATTTGTATAAAAATATATATTAAAAAAACACATTAAATAATGTAAATATGTATAAAAAATATATACAAAATACACATAGAATAATGTAAAATCGTATCAAAATAATTAAACAGAATATTAATATAATAATATAAATTTGTTTGAAAATAAAGATGCAAAATACCTATAAAATAACGCATATTTGTATAAAAATGTATATAAAAAAATACACATAAAATCATTAAATTTGTATTAAAATAGATATACAAAATGCACATACAATAAGGTAAATTTGTATTGAAATAGATATGCAAAATACACATAACATAATGTAAATTTGTGTCAAAATATATATACGAATACCCATAGAATAGCGTAAATTTCTATAAAAATATATATACAAAATACACATAAAACGATGTAAATACGTAAAAAAATATATATACAAAATACACATAAAATAATGTAAATTCGTATCAAAATAAATGAACAAAATACCACTAAAAGAATGAATATTTGTATGAAAATATATGAACAAATACACATAAAATAACGTAAATTTGTATAAAAGTATATAAACAAAATACACATTAAATAATGTAAATATGTATAAAAATATATACAAAATACACATTGAATAATGTAAAATCGTATCAAAATTAATAAACAGAATATCAATAAAATAATGTAAATTTGTATGAAAATAAAGATGCAAAATACCCATAAAATAACGCATATATGTATAAAAATACATATAAAAAAATACACATAAGATAATTAAATTTGTTTTAAAATAAATATACAAAATGCACATACAATAAGGTAAATTTATATCAAAATATATATACGAACGAACTGTCCTATCCATTCAACGCCATGATTGTATTATTCAACTTTTTAATAGAATACCTTCAGGAACTTAACGACTCAAGGCTGCATAACCTTAATATATACAAATTACATATTGGGGCAAGAAGAACCTGGTGTCCTAAACGCCTCAAAAAAAGTTTCTCCACCTATCCACTGCACAATCTTCCAAACAACTACTATATATTTGACAACAATATATCAAAATACACACTCAACACTAAACATCCTCTGTCTCCTTAATCTCAACAAAAATCTCAACTGGAAACTTCATATCAAATGAGCTAAAGGCTCTTTATATTGAAATCTATCATACACACCGATAGTCTTCTACATAAATTCCGCCGCAATGTTGCCTTCTCTCTTTCTATCGATATTTCCACAAATGCTCTTAAAATATTGTAACTGCCTCTATCAAAATGCACTCGACTTCTATCATGCTTAAATACTGTCCAAACCCTTATATGAAAAGTTAAAGCATCTTCACTCTTTCATCCCTCACGCTGGTAAACTCTGGAACAATCTTCCTTCATCTGTATTTCCTCCACTAACTTGAACTCTTTCAAGAGGAGGTCAGGACACCTCAAAAAAAAAAAAAAAAAAAATATATATATATATATATATATATATATATATATATATATATATATATATATATATATATATATATATATATATATATATATATATATATATATATATATATATATATATATATATATATATATATATATATATATATATGTGTGTGTGTGTGTGTATATACACATAAAATAATGTCAAATCGTATCAAAATGAATGAGCAGAATATCAATAAATTAATGTAAATTTGTATGAAAATTAAGATGCAAAATACCCATAAAATAAAGCATATTTTTAAAAAAAAATACATATACAAAAATATACATAGAAAAATTAAATTTATATTAAAATTAATATACAAAATGCATATACAATAAGATAAATTTGTATTAAAAAATATGCAAAATACACATAAAAGTGTAAATTTGTTTCAAAATCTATATACGAATACACATAAAATAACGTAGATTTCTATAGAAATATATATACAAAATACACATGAAATGATGTAAATACGTAAAAAAAATATGTATACAAATTACACATTAAATAATGTAAATTCGCGTCAAAATAAATGAACAAAATATCAATAAAAGAATGTGTATTTGTATGAAAAAAGATATACAAAATACACGTAAAATAACCTAAATTTGTGTAAAACTATATACAAAAATACACAAAAATAGTTTAAATTTGTAGGAAAATAAATATACAAATTACACATAAAATTAGGTAAATTTGTATTGAAATACATATACAAAATACACATAAAATAATGTACACAAAAGTAATATAAATTTGTTTGAAAATAGATATGCAAACTATACATAAAATTAGGCAAATTTGAATTGAAATACATATACAAAATACACATTAAATAATGTAAAATTGTATAAAAATATATAAACAAATACGCATAAAATAACGTAAATTTGCATAAAACATATATTCAAAATATACATTAAATAATGTACATACGTATAAAAATATATATACAAAATACACATAGAATAGTGTAAAATCGTTTCAAAATAAATAAACAGAATATCAATAAAATAATGTAAATTTGTATGAAAATAAAGATTGAAAATACCCAAATAATAACGCATATTTGTATAAAAATATATATACAAAAAAACACATAAAATAATTAAATTTGTATTAAAATAAATATACAAAATGCACATTCAATAAAGTAAATTTGTGTTGAAATAGATATGCAATATACACATCAATAATGTAAATTTGTATCAAAATATATATACGAATACATATAAAGTAGAGTAAATTTCTATGAAAATATACACACAACATACATATAAATGATGTAAATAAGTATAAAAATATATATAGGAAATACACCTATAATAATGTAAATTCGTATCAAAATAAATTAACAAAATTCCGAAAAAAGAATGTTTATATGTAGGAAAATAAATATACAAAATATAAATGAAATAACGAAAATTTGTATGAAAATATATACAAAAATACACAAAAATAATTTCAATTTGTATGAAAATAGATATACAAAATATACATATAATTATTTAAATTTGAATTTAAATACATGTACAAAATACACATAAAATAATGTAAATTTGTATGAAATGAAAACAAATACACATAAAATAACGTGCATTTGTATAAAATATATATACAAAATACTTACAGAATAAAGTAAAATCGTATCAAAATAAATACACAGAATATCAATAAAATAATGTAAATTTGTATGAAAATAAAGATGCAAAATACCCATAAAATAAAGCATATTCTTATAAGAATACATATACAAAAATACACATAGAATAATTGAATTTGTATTAAAATTAATATACAAAATGCACATACAATAAGCTAAATTTGTATTGAAAAAATATGCAAAATACATATAAAACAATGTAAATTTGTTTTAATATATACATATATATATATATGTATATATATATATATATATATATATATATATATATATATATATATATATATATATATATATATATATATATATATATATATATATATATATATATATATATATATATATATATATATATATGTATATATATATATATATATATATATATACACATAAAATAACGTAGATTTCTATAGAAATATATTTACAATTTACACATGAAATGATGTAATTACGTATAAAAATATAAATACAAAATACACATTAAATAATGTAAATTCGTGTCGAAATAAATAAACAAAATATCAATAAAAGAATGTGTATTTGTATGAAAATAGATATACAAAATACACATAAGATAACGTAAATTTGTATAAAATAATTAACAAAAATATACAAAAATAATTTAAATTTGTATGAAAATAAATATACAAAATACACATAAAATTAGGTAAATTTGTAATGATATACATATAGAAGATACATTATTAACGTAAATTTGTATAATATATATATATATATATATATATATATATATATATATATATATATATATATATATATAGAGAGAGAGAGAGAGAGAGAGAGAGAGAGAGAGAGAGAGAGAGAGAGAGAGAGAGAGAGAGAGAGAGAGAGAGAGAGAGAGAGAGAGAGAGAGAGAGAGAGAGAGAGAGAGAGAGAGAGAGAGAGAGAGAGAGAGAGAGAGAGAGAGAGAGAGAGAGAGAGAGAGAGAGAGAGAGAGAGAGAGAAAATACACATTAAATAATATATATATGTATAAAATAATATATACAAAACACAAATAAATTTATGTAAAATAGTATCAAAATAAATACACAGAATATTAATAAAATAATGTATATTGGTATATACAAAATACACATAGAATAATATTAAATCGTATCAAAATAAATAAAAAGAATATCAATAAAATAATGTAAATTTGTATGAAAATAAAGATGCAAAATATCCATATAATAACGCATATTTGTATAAAAATATATATACAAAAATAAATATAAAATAATGAAATTTGTATTAAAATAAATATACAAAATGCACGAACAAAAAAGTTAATTTGTATTGAAATAGATATGCAAAATACACATCAATAAAGTAAATTTGTATGAAAATATATATACGAATACTCATAATATAGAGTAAATTTCTATGAAAATATACATAAAAAATACATATAAAATGATGTAAATAAGTATAAAAATATATATACCAAATATACCTCAAATAATGTAAATTCGTATCAAAATAAATAAACAAAATTCCGATAAAAGAAAAAAATTGAATTAAAATATATATACGAAAATACATAAAATAGCGTAAATTTCTATGAAAATATATATAAAAAATACACATAAAATGATGTAAATACGAATAAAAATATATATACAAAATACACCTAAAGTTATGTAAACTCGCATCAAATTATATAAACTAAATTTCAATAAAAGAATGTATATATGTAGGAAAATAAATATACAAAATAATATATAAAATAACTAACATTTGTATAAAAATACATACAAAAATACACAAAAATAATTTCAATTTGTATGAAAATAGAAATACAAAATACACATAATGTATTGAAATACATATACAAAATACACATAAAATAATGTAAATTTGTATGAAAATATATAAACAAATAGACATAAAGTGACGTATATATGTATAAAATATATATATATATATATATATATATATATATATATATATATATATATATATATATATATATATATATATATATATATATATATATATATATATATATATATATATATTTATATATATATATATATATATATATATAGAAAATGCACATTAAATAATGTAAATATGTAAAATAAAATGTATACAAATACACATAGAACAATGTAAAATCGTATCAAAACAAATACACAGAATATCAATAAAATAATGTAAAATTGTATGAAAATAAAGATGCAAAATACCCATAAAAAAATCATATTTTTATAAAAATAAATATACAAAAATGCACATCAAATAATTAAATTTGTACTAAAATAAATATACAAAATACACATACAATATGGTAAATTTGTATTGAAATAGATAGGCAAAACACACATCAATGTAAATTTGTTGCAAAATATATATACGAATAAACATAAAAAAACGTAAATTTCTATAAAAAAATATATAAAAAATACACATAAAATGATGTAAAACCGTATAAAAATATATATACCAAATACACATAAAATAATGTAAATTCGTACCAAAATAAATAAATGAAATACCAATAGAAGAATGTGAATTTGTATGAAAATAAATATACAAAATACACATAAAATAACGAAATTTGTATAAAACTATATACAAAAATACACAAAAGTAATTTTAATTTGTATGAAAACAGATATACAAAACATATATAAAATAAACTAAATTTGTCTAGAAATATATATAAAAAAAAGTAAAATAATGTATATTTGTATGAAAATAATTAAACAAATACGCATAAAATAACGTAAATTTGTTTTAAAATATATAAACAAAATACACATTAAATAATGAAAATACGTATACAAAATATATACAAAATACACATATAATAATGTAAATTCGTATCAAAATACATAAAAAAAATAATAATAAAAAAATGTAAATTTCTATGAAAAAATATATACAAAATACACATAAAATATCGCAAATTTCTAGAAAAATATATGTACAAAAATGCACATCAAATACTTTAAATTTGTATGAAAATAAATAAACAAAATACACATAAAATAAGGCTAATTTGTAATGTAAATTTGTATAAAAACAACACAAATGCACATAAAATGAAGTAAAATTGTATAAAAAATATATATACAAAACACACATTAAATAATGTAAACGCGTATAAAAATATGTATAGAAAATACACATGAAATAATCTAAACTCGTATCGAAATAAATCAACAAAATACCGATAAAATAATGTAATTTTGAATGAAAGTATATATACAAAATACACAAAATAACGTAAATACAAATAAATATATACACATAAAATAATTTGAATTTAAATGAAAATAAATATAAAAATAAACATAAAATAAGGCAAATTTGTAATGAAATATATATACAAAATACACATAAAATAATGTAGATTTGTTATAAAATATATATACGAATACACATAAATTAACGTAGATTGCTATAGAAATATATATATATATATATATATATATATATATATATATATATATATATATATATATATATATATATATATATATATATATATATATATATATATATATAATACATTAAATGATGTAAATACGTAAAAAATAAATACACAAAATACACATTAAATAATGTAAATTCGTGTCAAAATAAATAAACAAAATATCAATAAAAGAATGTGTATTTGTATGAAAATACATATACAAAATACACATAAAATAACGTAAATTTGTATAAAGCTATATACAAAAATACACAAAAATAATTTAAATTTGTATGAAAATAAATATACAAAATACACATAAAATTAGGTAAATTTGTATTGAAATACATATACAAAATACACATAAAATAATGTAAATTTGAATGAAAATATATAAACAAATACACTTAAATTAACATAAATTTGTATTAAATATATATACAAAATACTCAATAAATAGTGTAAATATGTATAAAAAATATATATACAAAACACAAATAGAATAATGTAAAATCGTGTCAAAATAAATACACAGAATATTAATAAAATAATGTAAATTTGTATGAAAATAAAGATGCAAAATAATAAAAAATAACGATTTTTTAAAAAAAATATATATACCAAAATACATATGAAATATTTAAATTTGTATTACAATAAATATACAAAATGCACATACAATAAGGTAAATTTGTATTGAAATAGATATGCAGAATACATATAAAACAATGTAAATTTGTTTCAAAATATATATACGAATACACATAAAATAACGTAGATTTCTATAAAAATATAAATACAAAATACACATAAAATGAAGTAAATACGTATAAGAAAATGTATACAAAATAGACATAAAATACTGTAAATTCGTATCAAAATAAATAAACAAAATACCAATAAAAGAATGTGTATTTGTATAAATATAAATATACAAAATACACATAAAATAACGTAACATTGTATAAAACTATATGTATATAGTATATATGATATAATATGTATAATGTATATTTGTAGGAATATATATATACAAAATACAAATAAAATAACTAAAATTTGTATAAAAATATATACAAAAATACACAAAAATAATTTAAATTTGTTTGAAAATAGATATGCAAAATACATATAAAATTAGGAAAATTTGTATTGAAATACATATACAAAATACATATGAAATAATGTAAATTTGTATGAAAATATATAAACAAATACACATAAAAAAACGTAAATTTCCATAAAATATATATACAAAATATACATTAAATAATGTAAATATGTATAAAAATATATATACAAAATACACATAGAATAATGTAAAATCGTATCAAAATAAATAAACAGAATATCAATAAAATAATGTAAATTTGTATGAAAATAAAAATGCAAAATACCCATATAATAACGCATATTTGTTTAAAAATATATACACAAAAATACACATCAATTAATTAGATTTGTATTAAAATAAATATACAAAAGGCACATACAGTAAAGAAAATTTATATTGAAATATGCAAAATACACATAAATAATGTAAATTTGTATCAAAATATATATACGAATACACATAAAATAGAGTAAATTTCTATGAAAATATATATTCAAAATACATATAAGATGATGTAAATAAGTATAAAAACATATATATCAAATACACCTAAAATAATGTAAATTCGTATCAAAATAAATAAACAAAATTCCGATAAAAAACGTATATTTGTAGGAAAATAAATATACAAAATACACCTAAAATTACGAAAATTTGTTTAAAAATATATGCAAAAAAACACAAAATTAATTTCAATTTGTATGAAAATAGATATACAAAATACACATATAGTTAGGTAAATTTGTATTTAAATGCATGTACAAAATACAAATAAAATAATGTAAATTTGTGTGAAATTAAAACAAATTCACATAAAATAACGTATATTTGTATAAAATATATATACAAAATATACATAGAATAATGTAAAATCGTATCAAAATAAATACACAGAATATCAATAAAATAATGTAAATTTGTTTGAAAATAGAGATGCAAAATACCCATAAAATAAAGCATATTTTTATAAAAATACATATACAAAAATACACATAGAATAATTAAATTTGTATTAAAATTAATATACAAAATTGTACAATAAGGTAACTTTGTATTGAAAGAATATGCAAAATAAACATAAAACAAAGTAAATTATATATATATATATATATATATATATATATATATATATATATATATATATATATATATATATATATATATATATATATATATATATATATATATACATAGACTTCACAATCTCTTGACGGGAAACGGGGCAAGGGCCGATTCGCAGGGGCCGATTTTCAAAATTTAAAATTTAAATATTTTCAAAACCAAAGCAGCTAGCGACCTGAAACTAAAACAGGCACCTCCCTTAGGCATATATGAGTCTCCATGAGCAGCGGTATCAAAAATTCAAAGTCGTTCCTAATAAAATCCCGATTAATTGTTTTTATATAAGTATAACAAAACTTAAAAGGCTATAAAATCCTCAGATTTTACGCTAGATGCACAAACATCACCAAATGCAGAGATAATCACTTATATTTTCAGAATCAATAGCAATATTTAGCATATCTTATAAGTTTTTTGCCCGAAATAGCTACTTATTTTTTTTTATTTAGTGCAATTTTTACGTAAGTTTTAACATCTAATAAATCACTTAATTTTCACATTAGAAACTGAATACTTGAGGAAAGCATGCAGAAACATCTTAATTTTACTCAACAAAAAGCAAAATATTCATATTTCGATATACAATCACAACGTATTTTGGTTGAAGTCCGATGTAACTATTGCCGCAGCACGTCTTGCCGGCTATCTGGCCCTCGTCCTGAACAATCACTTTAGCCTTTTTGGCCTATGACTTGTGGGCCCCGGTCAGTTTCCTGGACTTGTACACGTCCCTGTTCCTCGCCGTCTCCTTCCTGCCCTCCTCGATACTGCTCCTCTTCCTGCCGGTCGGCTGCTTCAAGGCCTTGGTCTTCCTCGCTTCTGAGGTCACGTCCTTGGAGAAATTAGCACCGAAACAGTTGAAGAGGGACCTGCTGATGTGCGGCAAGATGGTGTTGGCCAGGTTGTGCCCCTCCTGGCACCTGTACCCCTGCAAGGTCGGGTCTGAGGCCGCCAGGACCTCCAGGAGGTGCCTGAACCCGTCCCTGTGGCGCCTGGCAAGGAGAGGAACCTCAACCTGCGCTCCTTCTGTCCTCCCTGCACATCAGGGAGTCCCACAGCGACATCCTGAAGGACGCCATGTGGGCCATTGGGAGAGATGGCCGCTTCAGGACCGCCTGGCCTGTCTCCAGCTCTCCCCTGTCGACCAGCTCGACCAGGCGTCGAACATCACAGAGGGCGGGTCGCCCCTCTCGAGCTCCACGGTAATCTTCATCTCCTCCTGCTGGGCAAGCTCCTGCTTGCAGCACTCGGCCACAGAGGAGTTGGCCTGACCTTCCTGGCCAGGTAGCCGGCGAAGTTGCCGACCGCGGCGAGGAGCAACTCGTCCGTCGGCGGGTCCGGCTGGTCGTCGGCCAGCTCCCTGGCAAGCTGGGCCAAGATCACCTCGTCGTCCTCCTTCTCCTCTGCCTTGGCCCGGTCCAGGTCGGCCTGCACGTCCCCGGGGAAGAACCCGACGAGCTTCAGCAATGCAGGCGCTGGGCCAACCTGTTGCTCACCATGAAGTTCTGCACGCTCGTCCAGTTGGCGCCGCACATGGTGCGGCGCTTGCCGAAAGAGTGCTCAGTCGGGTCAGAGTTGGCCTTCCCCATGCACACATACTCGACCCCGTAGGACGTAGTGAACAGCCCCCTCACTACCACACTGCACTGAACACACCACTGCACTGCACACAACACTGAGTCACTGCACTGATGGCGTAGTACGGCTCCTCCACAGTTTACTCCACGGGGTCGCGGCGTCCTCATATCTTGTGTCTCCTCCGTCACTTCCACTCGATCCACTGCCTTCTGTGTCTTCTTGTATCGTCCTCTGGATCCTTGCAGTTGTGGGGAAGGGTACAGAGACGATGAATAACTGTAGGTCCTTTACTTGGAGAGTAAACAGAGGCAGGACAGCGATAATCCTTTACAGAGGGGAAGTGCCCAGCTGACTGCGTGCCTAAGGCGAGTTAGGCGACGCGGGAACTGAGCTGAGTTGCCATGTAGGCACTAACTAAACGTACATTTCTTGTTTCCTAACATGCAAACTGTGGACTTCACTATCCTACAGTTATCATTCATTTTACGTAAAGATTTCAACCTAAAGTTACGCAAATTTGCCATTTTTTACACAACGTTTTCAAAGTGCACGCATGGTGCTATTTTATATAAGTTACCTTGAATCCTCGACCAAATCACTCTAGAGACACTCCTGCCTGCTCGTATGCACTAAAACTTGAAGATTTCGTCCTGTTTCCACTTAAATTCTGAGTAAGAACGCAGAGTGTGTTTGAGTTGTCGCAGTGAAAGTCGCCATAACAATCGGCCCCTTACGCGAAGCCAGCGCGCCAAGACTGAAGAGAGTTCCCGTCAACTAGTTGTGAAGTCTATGTATATATATATATATATATATATATATATATATATATATATATATATATATATATATATAAATATATATATATATATATATACATAAATACATAAAATTAAGTTAATACGTATAAAAAAATGTATACAAAATACACATAAAATAGTGTAAATTCGTATCAAAATAAATAAACAAAATTCCAATAAAAGAATGTGTATTTGTATAAATATAAATATACAAAATACACATAAAATAATGTAAATTTGTTTAAAACTATATACAAAAATACACAAAAGTAATTAAATTTGTATGAAAATAGATATACAAAATACACATAAAATAAGCTAAATTTGAATTGAAATATATATAGAAAATACATAAAATAATGTAAATTTGTATCAAAATGTTTATACTAATACACATATAATAACGTAAATTTTTATAAAAATATATAAACAAAATACTCATTAAATAATGTAAATACGTATAAAAAATATGTACAAAATACACAAATAATAATATAATTCGTATCAAAATGTTTAAACAAAATACCAATAAAATAATGTAAATTTGTATGAGAAAACATATACAAAATACACATAAAACAACCCATATTCTTTAAAAATATATAAACAAAAAACACATAAAATAAAATAAATTTGCATAAAAATATATATACAAAACACTAAATAATGTAAATGCGTATAAAAATATGTATACAAAATACCTATGAAATAATCTAAATTCGTATAGAATTAAATTAACAAAATACCAATAAAATAAAGTAATTTTGGATGAAAATATATATAGAAAATACACATAAAATAACCTCAATGCAAACACATATATACACATAAAATAATTTAAAATTGAATGAAATTAATATATAAAATAAACCTAAAATAAGGTAAATTTGTAATGAAATATATGTACAAAATACACATAAAATAATGCAAATTTGTATGAAAATATATCATATTCTATATCTATATTCATATCTATATATATATCTATCTATCTATCTATCTATCTATCTATCTACTATCTATCTATCTAATATATATATATATATATATATATATATATATATATATATATATATATATATATATATATATATATATATATATATATATATATATATATATATATATATATATATATATATATACAAAATATACATTAAATAATGTAAATATGTATAAAAATATATATACAAAGTACATATAAAATAATGTAAATTCGTATCAAAATAAATCAACAAAAAAACAATAAAATAATATATATTTGAATGAAAATGAGTTTACAAAATACACATAACATAAGTAAAATTTGTATTAAAATATATACAAAAATACCCAGAAATAATTTGAATATATATGAAAACAGATATACAAAATACACATAAAATTAGGTAAATTTTTTTTTAAATATATATACAAAATACCCATAAAATATTGTAAATTTGTGTCAAAATATATCAACAAATACACAAGAAATAACGTAAATTTGTATAATATATATATATATATATATATATATATATATATATATATATATATATATATATATATATATATATATATATATATATATATATATATATATATATATATATATATATATATATATATATATATATATATATATATATATATACAAATTAAATAATGGAAAAGTGTTTAAATATATATATACAAAATACACATAAAATAATGGAAAATCGTATCAAAATAAATGAACAGAATATCAATAAAATAATATAAATTTCTATGAAAATAAAGATGCAAAATACCCATAAAATAACGCATATTTCTATAAAAATATATATTCAAAAATACACATAAAATAGTTAAGTTTGAATTAAAATCAATATACAAAATGCACATACAATAAGATAAATTTGTATTGAAATAGATATGCAAAATACACATCAAATAATGTAAATTTGTATTAAAATATATATACGAAAACACATAAAATTACGTAAATTTCTATGAAAATATATATAAAAAATACACATAAAGTGATATAAATACGTATAAAAGTATATATACAAAATACACGTAAAATAATGTAAATTATCAAACTCAATAAACTAAATTTCAATAAAAAGAATGTATATATGTATGAAAATATTTATACAAAATAATATAAAGAGACTAGCATTTATTGTAAAACACATACAAAATACACAAAATAATTTCAATTTGTATGAAAATAGAAATACAAATACACATAAATAGATAAAATGTTTGTATAAAATATATATATATATATATATATATATATATATATATATATATATATATATATATATATATATATATATATATATATATATATATATATATATATATATATATATATATATATATATATATATATATATATATATATATATATATATATATATATATATATATATATATATATATATATATATATATATATATATATATATATATATATATATATAGATATAGATGAATATGAATATAGATATTTTACGTTGATTGCCTATTGCGCCATAGGCATCTTCCAGTGAGGCTGATGGTCAGCCAAAGCTTCTTCAGGTGAGTGATGGTCAGCCCAGCCGTTCTGGCATAGCGCATATATATATAGTATATATATATATATATATATATATATATATATATATATATATATATATATATATATATATATATATATATATATATATATATATATATATATATATATATATATATATATATATATATATAGTATTTATTTAAAATGTATGTATTTAAAATTCAAAATACAAATTAAATAATGTAGATATGTATTAAAAAATTTATACAAAACCCAAATAGAATAATGTAAATTCGTATCAAAATAAATACACAGAATATTAATAAAATGATGTAAATTTGTATGAAACTAAAGAAGCAAAATATATATACCAAAATACACATAAAAAATTAAAATTTGTATTAAAATAAATATACAAAATGCACATACAATAAGGTAAATTTGTATTGATATAGATATGCAAAATACATATAAAACAATGTAAATTTAAATATATATATATATATATATATATATATATATATATATATATATCTATATATATATATATATATATATATATATACAAAATACACATAAAATGAAGTAAATACGTATAAAAAAATGTATTCAAAATACACATAAAATAATGTAAATTCGTATCAAAATAAATAAACAAAATACCAATAAAAGAATGTGTATTTGTTTAAATATAAATATACAAAATACGCATAAAATAACGTAAATTTAAATAAAACTTTATACAAAAATACACTGAAGTAATTAAATTTGTATGAAAATAGACATACAAAATACACACAAAATAAGCTAAATTTGAATTGAAATATATACAAAATACATAAAATAAAGTAAATTTGTATCAAAATATTTATACAAATACACATATAATAACATAAATTTGTACAAAAATATATAAACAAAATACAGATTAAAGAATGTAAATACGTATAAAAAAATAAGTACAAAATACATATATAATCATATAATTCGTATCAAAATAAATAAACAAATTACAAATAAAATATTGTAAATTTGTATGAGAAAACATATACAAAATACTCATAAAATAACGCAAATTTCTACAAAAATATATGTACAAAAATGCACATAAAATAAATTTACATAAAATATATATACAAAGACAGACAATATATATATATATATATATATATATATATATATATATATATATATATATATATATATATATATATATATATATATATATATATATATATATATATATATATATATATATATATATATATATATATATATATATATATATATATATATATATATATATATATATATATATATATATATATATATTTTTTACACAAAGGAGACAGTTCAAGGGCACAAAAGCAAACATTAATAAAAAAAAAAAGCGCTACTCACTGCTCTAAAAAGAATCCAAAGAGGTGGCCGAAGACAGTCAGTTTTGTGAGGAGAGGTGTCGTGATACCTCCTCTTGAATGAGTTTTAGTCTTAGGCAGGAGGAAATTCAGATTAAGGAAGATTGTTCCAGATTTTACCAGCGTGAGGGATGAAAGAGTGAAGATGCTGGTTAACTCTACATAAGGGATTTGGACAGTATAGGATGAGCACGAGTAGAAAGTCGAGTGCAGCGGGGCATGGAGGGGGGAGGCATGCAGTTAACAAGTTCAGAAGAGCAGTCAGCGTGGAAATATCGATAGAAGATAGAAAGAGGCAACATTGCGGCGGAATTTAAGAGGTAGAAGACTATCAGTATGAGGAGGGGAGTTGATGAGACGAAGAGCCTTAGCCTCCACTCTGTCCAGAAGAGCTGTGTGAGTGGAGCCCCCCCACACATGAGATGCATACTCCATATATATATATATATATATATATATATATATATATATATATATATATATATATATATATATATATATATATATATATAAACACAAATAGAATAATGTAAATTCGTATCTAAATAGATACACAGAATATTAATAAAATAACGTAAATTAGTATAAAAATTAAGATGGAAAATACCCATAAAATAACGCATTTTTTATAAAAATATATATAACAAAATACAAATAAAATATTTGAATTTGTATTAAAATAAATATACAAAATGCAAATACAATAAGGTAAATTTGTATTGAAATAGATATGCAAAATACATATAAAACAATATAGATTTGTTTCAAAATATATACTAGTACACATAAAATAACGTAGATTTCTATAAAAATATATATACGAAATACATATAAAATTAAGTAAATACGTATAAAAAATGTATACAAAATAAACATAAAATAATGTAAATTCGTATCAAAATAAATAAACAAAATATCAATAAAAGAATGTGTATTTGTATAAATATAATTATACAACAAACATAAAATGACGTAAATTTATATAAAACATTATACAAAAATACACAAAAGTAATTAAATTTGTATGAAAATAGATATAAAAAATATACGCAAAATACATATAAAATAAAGCATATTTTTATAAAAATACATATACAAAAATACACATAGAATAATTGAATTTGTATTAAAATTAATATACAAAATGCACATACAATAAGGAAAATTTGTATTGAAAAAATATTAAAAATACACATAAAACAGTGTAAATTTGTTTTAAAATATATATACGAATACACATAAAATAACGTAGATTTCTATAGAAATATATATTAAAAATACACATGAAATTATGTAAATACGTATATACAAAATACACATTAAATAATGTAAATTCGCGTAAAAATAAATAAACAAAATGTCAATAAAAGAATGTGTATTTGTATGAAAATATATACAAAATACAAATACAATAATCTAAATTTTTATAAAACTATATACAAAAATACACAAAAATAATTAAATGTGTATGAAAATAAATATACGTAATACACATAAAATTAGGTAATTTTGTTTTGAGATATATAAACAAAATACACATAAATAATGTAAATTTGAATGAAAATACATAAACAAATACACTTAAAAGAACGTAAATTTGTATATATATATATATATATATATATATATATATATATATATATATATATATATATATATATATATATATATATATATATATATATATATATATATATATATATATATATATATATATATAAATCTATATATACATATATATATATATATATATATATATATATATATATATATATTTATATATATATATATATATTTAGATAGATTTATATATTTATATAGATATAAAAATATATATACAAAACACATATACAGTAATGTAAAATCGTATCAAAATAAATACACAGAATATTAATAAAATAATATAAATTTGTATGAAAATAAAGAAGCAAAATACCCATAAAATAACGCATTTTTTTTATAAAAATATATATACCAAAATACACATTAAAAATTTAAATTTGTTTTAAAATAAATATACAAAATACACATACAATAAGGTAAATTTGTATTGAAATAGATATGCAAAATACATATAAAACAATGTAAATTTGTTTCAAAATATATATACGAATAGACATAAAACAACGTAGATTTATATGAAAATATACATACAAAATACACATAAAATGAAATAAATACGTATAAAAAAATTATACAAAATACACATAAAATAACGTAAATTTATATAAAACGATATGAAAAATACACAGAAGTAATAAAATTTGTATGAAAATGGATAAACAAAATACACACAAAGTAAGCTAAATTTGAATTGAAATATATATATATATATATATATATATATATATATATATATATATATATATATATATATATATATATATATATATATATATATATATATATATATATATATATATATATAAAAAAATTAAGTAAATTTGTAAAAATATTTATACAAATACACTTATAATAACATAAATTTGTATAAAAATATATAAACAAAATACACATTAAATAATGTAAATACGTATAAAAAAATATGTAACAAATATACTATAATCATATAATTCGTATCAAAATAACTAAGCAAAATACCAATAAAATAATGTAAATTTGTATGAGAAAACATATACAAAATACACATAAAATAACGCAAATTTCAATAAAAATATATGTAAAAAAATGCACATAAAATAAATTTGCATAAAAACATATATACAAAACACACATTAGATAATGTAAATGAGTACAAAAATATGTATAAAAAATACCTATGAAATAATCTAAATTCGTATCGAATTAAATTAAGAAAATACCAATAAAATAATGTAATTTTGGGTGAAAATATATATAGAAAATACTCATACAATAACTAAAATACAAATAAAAAAATACACATAAAATAATTTAAAAATAAATAAAATAAATATACAAAAAAAACATAAATTAAGCTAAATTAGTAATGAAATATGTAAACACACATAAAATAATATAAATTTGTATGAAAATATATATACAAATACATAAAATAACATGAGTTTTATTAAAATTTGTATGAAAATATATACGAATACACACAATAAAATAACGTAAATTTTATGAAAATGTATACAAAATACAAATAAAATAAAATAAATACGAAGAAAAATATATATAGAAAGTACACATAAAATAATGTAAATTCGTATGAAAATAACAAAAAAAAAAAAATCCAATAAAATAATGTATATTTGTAGGAAAATATATATACAAAATACAAATAAAATAACTAAAATTTGTATAAAAATATATACAAAAATACACAAAAATAATTTAAATTTGCTTGAAAATAGATATGCAAAATACACATAAATTTATGGAAAATTTGTATTGAAAAACATATACAAAAACACATAAAATAATGTAAATTTGTATGAAAATATATAAACAAATACACATAAAATAACGTAAATTTGGATAAAATATATGTACAAAATATACATTAAATGATGTAAATATGTATAAAAATATATATACAAAATACACATAGAATAATGTTAAATCGTATCAAAATATATATACAAAATACACATAGAATAATGTTAAATCGTATCAAAATAAATAAACAGAATATCAATAAAATAATGTAAATTTGTATGAAAATAAAGATGCAAAATACTCATATAATAACGCATATTTGTATAAAAATATATATACAAAAATACATATAAAATAATTAAATTTGTATTAAAATATATACACAAAATGCACATACAATAAAGTAAATTTTTATTGAAATAGATATGCAAAATACACATAAATAATGTAAATTTGTTTCAAAATATATATACGAATACTCATAAAAAATAGTAAATTTCCATGAAAATATACATACAAAATACATATAAAATGATGTAAATAAGTTTAAAAATATATATACCAAATATACCTCAAATAATGTAAATTCGTATAAAAAAAAAAATTCCGATAAAAGAACGTATATTTGTAGGAAAATAAATATACAAAAGACACATAAAATAACGAAAATTTATATAAAAATATATAAAAAAATACACAAAAATAATTTCAATTTGTACGAAAATAGATATACAAAATATACATATAATTAGTTAAATTTGTATTTAAATACATGTACAAAATACACATAAAATAATGTAAATTTGTATGAAATGAAAACAAACACATATAAGTAACATACATTTGTATAAAATATATATACAAAATACACATAGATTATGTAAAATCGAATCAAAGTCAATAAAGAGGATATAAATAAAATAATGTGAATTTGTATGAACATAAAGATGCAAAATACCCATAAAATATAGCATATTTTAATAAAAATACATATACAAAAATACATATAGAATAATTAAATTTGTATTAAAAATAATTTACAAAATGCATATACAATAAGGTAAATTTGTATTGAAAAAATATGCAAAATACACATAAAACAGTGTAAAGTTGTTTCAAAATCTATATACGAATACTCATAAATCAACGTAGATTTTTATAGAAATATATATATACAAAATACACATGAAATGATGTAAATACGTATAAAAATATATGTACAAAATACACATTAAATAATGTAAATTCACGTCAAAATAAATAAACACAATACCAATAAAGAAGAATGTATTTGTATAAACATATACAATATACACATAAAATTACCTAAATTTGTATAAAACTATTTACAAAAATACACACAAAAAATTAAATTTTTATGAAAATAAATCAACAAAATACACATAAAATTAGGTAAATTTGTATTGAAATACAATTACAAAATACACATAAAATAATGTAAATTTGAATGAAATATATGAACAAATACACTTAAAATGATGTAAATTTGTATAGACTATATATACAAAATACATATTAAATAATGTATATGTATAAAAAATATATACAAAACACAAATAAAATAATGTAAAATCGTATCAAAATAAATACACAGAATATTAATAAAATAATGTAAATTTGTATGAAAATTAAGATGCAAAAATACCCATAAATAACGCAATTTTTATAAAAATATATATACCAAGACACACATAAAATAAATTTTTTATTAAAATAAATATACAAAATGCATATACAATAAGGTAAATTTGTATTGAAATAGATGTGCAAAAGACATATAAAACAGTGTAAATTTGTTTCAAAATATATATACGAATACACATAAAATAACGTAGATTTCTTTGAAAATATATATACAAAATACACATAAAATGAAGTAAATACGTATAAGAAAATGTATACAAAATACATAAAATAATGTAAATCATATCAAAATAAATAAACAAAATACTAATATATATATATATATATATATATATATATATATATATATATATATATATATATATATATATATAAAAAGATATATATAAAAATATATATAAAAAAAAAAAAAATATATATATATATATATATATATATATATATATATATATATATATATATATATATATATATATATATATATATATACAAAATACATCAAATAATGTAAATTTGTATCAAAATATTTATACAAATACACATATAATAACGTAAATTTGTATAAAAACACATGAACAAAATACACATTAAATAATGTAAATACGTATAAAAAAATATGTACAAAATACATATATAATCATGTAATTCGTATCAAAATAAATAAACAAAATACCAATAATAAAATGTAAATTTCTATGAGAAAACATATACAAAATAATGTAAATACGTATAAAAGAATATGTACAAAATACACATATATCATTTAATTCGTATCAAAATAAATGAACAAAATACCAATAAAATAATGTAAGTTTGAATGAGAAAACATATACAAAATACTCATAAAATAACGCAAATTTCTATAAAAATATATGTTCAAAAATGCACATAAAATAAAGTAAATTTGCATAAAAAATATTTATACAACACACACATTCAATAATTAAATTTGTGTTAAAATCAATATACAAAATTAAGTAAATACGTATAAAGAAATGTATACAAAATACACAAAAAATAATGTAAATTCGAATCAAAATAAATAAACAAAATACCAATAAAAGAGTGTGTATTTGTATAAATATAAATATACAAAATACACATAAAATAACGTAAATCTGTATAAAACCATATACATTTGTATACAATGTGTATTTGTATAAATATAAATATACAAAATACACATAAAATAACTTAAATCTATATAAAACTATATACAAAAATAAACAAAAGTAGTTAAATTTGTATGAAATTACATATACAAAATACATATAAAATAAGCTAAATTTGAATTGAAATATATGTATACAAAATACATCAAATAATGTAAATTTGTATGAAATTATTTATACAAATACACATATAATAACGTAAATTTGTATAAAAACCCATAAACAAAATACACATTAAATAATGTAAATACTTATAAAAAAATATGTACAAAATACACATATAATCATTTAATTCGTATCAAAATAAATAAACAAAATACCAATAATATAATGTAAATTTGTATGAGAAAATATATAAAAATATATGTACAAAAATGCACATAAAATAAAGTAAATTTGCATAAAAATATATTTACAAAACACACATTAAATAAAATAAATGCGTATAAAAACATGTATACAAAATACCTTTGAAATAATCTAAATTCGTATCGAATTAAATTAACAAAATACCAATAAAATAATGTAATTTTGGATGAAAATATATATAGAAAATACGCATAAAATAACCTAAATACAAATACAAATATACACATAAAATAATTTAAAATTGCATGAAATGAATATATAAAACAAACATAAAATAAGGTAAATTTGTAATGAAATATATGTAAAAATACACATAAAATAATGTAAATTTGTATGAAAATATATATTCAAATACATATAAAATAACATGGATTTGTATAAAATTTGTATCAAAATATATTCGAATGTACACAATATAATAGCGTAAATTTTTATGAAAATATATATACAAAATACACATAAAATAATGTAAATACGTAGAAAAATATATATACAAAATACACATAAAGTAATGTAAATTCGTATCAAAATAAATAAACAAAATTGCAATGAAAGAATATATAATTGTAGGAAAATACATATACAAAATACAAATAAAATAACTAAAATTTGTATAAAAATATATACAAAAATACACAAAAATAATTGAAATTTGTTTCAAAAATTGATATATAAAATACACATAAAATTAGGCAAATTTGTATTGAAATACATATACAAAACACACAAAATAAGGTAAATTTGGTTGAAAATATATAAACAAATACACAAAATATAACGAAAATTTGGATAAAATATATATATATATATATATATATATATATATATATATATATATATATATATATATATATATATATATATCTATATATATATATATATATATATATAGATATATATATATATATATATATATATATATATAGATAGATAGATATATAGATATATATATAGATAGATAGATAGATAGATAGATAGATAGATAGATAGATAGATAGATATACAAAATACACATAGAATAATGTTAAATCGTATCAAAATAAACAAACAGAATATCAATAAAATAATGTAAATTTGTATAAAAATAAAGATGCAAAATACTCATATAATAACGCATATTTGTATAAAAATATATATAGAAAAATACATATAAAAAAAATAAATTTGTATTAAAATTTTGTACATGTATTCAAATACAAATTTACCTAATTATATGTGTATTTTGTATATCTATTTTCACACAAATTTAAATTATTTTTTGTGTAGTTTTGTATATATTTTTATATAAATTTTCGTTATTTTATGTGTATTTTGTATATTTATTTTCCTACAAATATACATTCTTTTATCGGAATTTTGTTTATTTATTTTGGTACGAATTTACATTACTTGAGGTATATTTGGTATATATATTTTTATACTTATTTACATCATTTTATATGTATTTTGTATGTATATTTTCATAGAAATTTACTCTATTTTATGAGTATTCGTATATATATTTTGATACAAATTTACATTATTGATGTGTATTTTGCATATATATTTCAATACAAATTTACTTTAATGGGTGTGCATTTTGTATATTTATTTTTATACAAATTTAATTATTTTATATGTATTTGTGTATATATATATTTTTATACAAATATACGTTATTATATGGGTATTTAGCATCTTTATTATCATACAAATTTACATTATTTTATTGATATTCTGTTTATTTATTTTGATACGATTTAACATTATTCTATGTGTATTTTGTATATATATTTTTATACATATTTACATCATTTAATGAATATTTTGTATATATATTTTATCCAAATTACTTTATTTGATGTGTATTTGCTTATATATTTTCATACAAATTTACATTATTTTATGTGTGTGTATTTTAATACAAATTTGCCGAATTTTATGTGTATTTTGCATATCTATTTTCAAACAAATTTAAATTATTTTTGTGTTTTTTTGTATATATATATATACAAATTTTATTTTTTTATTTTTTATATATATATATATATATATATATATATATATATATATATATATATATATATATATATATATATATATATATATATATATATATATATATATATATATATATATATATATATATATATTTTCATCCAAATTTATTTTATTTTATTTTGTTTATTTATTTTGATACAATTTACATTATTTCAAAGTATTTTGTATACATATTTTTATATACATTTACATTATTTTATGTGTATTTTGTATATATATTTTATGCAAATTTATATTATTTATGTGCATTTGCATATATTTTTAAAGAAATTTGCGTTATTTTATGTTTATTTTTTATATGTTTTGTGATTAAAAATTAAATTATTTTATTGTTATTTTATTTATTTATTTTGATACGAATTACATGATTATACCTGTATTTTGTATATATTTTTTATACGTATTTACATTATTTAATGTGTATTTTATTTATGTGCTTTTATACAATTTTCGTTATTAGATGTGTATTTGTATAAATATTTTGATACAAATTTACATTATTTATGTGTATTTGTATATATATATATATATATATATATATATATATATATATATATATATATATATATATATATATATATATATATATATATATATATATATATATATATATATATATATATATATATATATATATATTTTTAATTTTTATACAAATACGTGTATTTTGTATATCTATTTTCATACAAATTTAATTACTTCTTTGTATTTTTGTATATAGTTAAAAAAAAAATTTACATTATTTTATATGTATTTTGTATATTTACGTTATTTTATGTGTATTTTGTATTTTAATTTTTATACAAATACATTTGTATTTTGTTTATTTATTTTGATACGAATTTACATTATTTTATGTGTATTTTGTATACCTTTTTTATACGTATTTACTTCATTTTATGTGTATTTTGTATATATATTTTTATAGAAATCTACGTTATTTTATGTGTATTCGTATATATATTTTGAAACAAATTTACATTGTTTTATATGAATTTTGCATATCTATTTCAATAAAAATTTACCTTATTGTATGTGCATTTTGTATATTTATTTTAATACAAATTTAAATCTTTTATTTGTATTTTGGTATATATATTTTAATAAAAAAATGCGTTTTTTTATGAGTATTTTGCTTCATTATTTTCATACAAATCTACATTATTTTATTAATATTCTGTTTATTTATTTTGATACGATTTTACATTATCCTATTTGTGTTTTTTATATATTTTTTTTATACATATTTACCTTATTTAATTTGTATTTTGTATATATATTTTATACAAATTTACGTTATTTTAAGTGTATTTGTTTATGTATTTTCATTCAAATTTACATTATTTTATGTGTATTTTGTATATGTATTTCAATACAAATTTACCTAATTTTATGTGTATTTTGTATATTTTTTTCAAACAAATTTAAATTATTTTTGTATTTTTGTATATACTTTTATACAAATTTCCGTTATTTTATGTGTATTTTGTATATCTATTTTCATACAAATACATATTCTTTTATTGATATTTTGTTTATCTATTTTGACACGAATTTATTTTATTTAATGTCTATTTTGTATATATATTTTTATACGTATTTATATCATCTCATGTGTATTTTGTATATATATTTCTATAGAAATCTACGTTATTTTATGTGTATTTGTATATATATTTTGAAACAAATTTTCATTGTTTTTTGTGTATTTTGCATATTTTTTCAATATAAATTTACCTTATTGTATGTGCATTTTGTATATTAATTTTAATACAAATTTAATTATTGAATGTGTATATTTGTATATGTATTTTTATAAAAATATGCTTTATTTTATGGGTATTTTGCATCTTTATTTTCATACAAATTTACATTATTTTATTGATATTCTGTGTATTTATTTTGATACGATTTTACATTATTTATGTGTATTTTGTATCTATATTTTATACAAATGTACGTTATTTTATATGTATTTGTTTTCATTTCATACAAATTTACATCATTTTATGTGTATTTTGTGCATGTATTTAAACACAAATTTAACTAATTATATGTGTAATTTCTATATCTATTTTCATACATAATGAAATTATTTTTGTGTTTTTTTTGTATATATTTTTATAGAAATTTTCGTTATTTTCTGTGTATTTTTTATATTTATTTTCCTACAAATAATATACGTTCTTTTATCGGAATTTTGTTTATTTATTTTGATACGAATTTACATTATTTTATGTGTATTCGTACATATATTTTGATACAAATTTACATTATTTATGTGTATTTTGCATATCTATTTCAATACAAATCTAGTTTATTGTATGTGCATTTTGTATATTTATTTTAAAACAAATTAAATTATTTTATGTGTATTTTTGTATATATATTTTTATGCAAATATGCGTTATTATATGGGTATTTTACATCTTTATTTTCATTCAAATTTACATTATTTTATTGATATTCTGTTTATTTATTTTGATACGATTTAACATTATTCTATGTGTATTTTGCATATTTTTTTATACATATTTACATTATTTAATATTTATTTTGTATATATATTTTATCCAAATTAACGTTATTTTATGTGTATTTGTTTATATATTTTCAAACAAATTTACATTATTTTATGTGTATTTAGTATGTATTTCAATACAAATTTACCTAATTTTATGTGTATTTTGTATATTTTTATACAAATTCTAGTTATTTTATTTGTATTTTTTATATATATTTTCCTACAAATATACATTCTTTTATTGGAATTTTGTTTATTTATATTGATACGAATTTACATTATTTTATGTGTATTTTATATATATATATTTTTCTATGTATTTAAATTATTTTATGTGTATTTTGTATATACATTTTCATAAAAATTTACGTTATTTCATTGTGTGTATTCGTATATATTTTGAAACATATTTTATACAAATTCATGTAATTTTTTGTGTATTTGTATATATATTTTCATACAAATTTATGTGTATTTTGTATACATTTTTTTATATGTATTTACTTCATTTTATGTGTATTTTGTATATGTATTTTATAGAAATCTACGTTATTTTGTGTATTCGTATATATATTTATAAATAAATTTACATTTTTTTATATGTATTTTGCATATCTATTTCAATTCAAATTTACCTTAATGAATGTGCTTTTTGTATATTTATTTTTATACAAATTTAGATATTTTCTTGGTATATATATATATATATATATATATATATATATATATATATATATATATATATATATATATATATATATATATATATATATATATATATATATATATATATATATATATTTTTAAAAAAATGCGTTATTTTATGGGTATTTTGCATCTTTATTTTCATACATATTTACATTATTTTATTAATATTCTGTGTATTTATTTTGATACGATTTTACACTATTCTCTTTGTGTTTTGTATATATTTTTTCATACATATGTAGATTATTTAATGTGTATTTTGTATATGTATTTTATACAAATTTACGTTATTTAAAGTGTATTTGTTTATATATTTTCATTCAAATTTACATTATTTTATGTGTATTTTGTATATGTATTTCAATACAAATTTACCTAATTTTATGTGTATTTTGAATATTTATTTTCATACAAATTTAAATTATTTTTGTGTATTTTTGTATGTATTTTTTATATATATTTTTATAGAAATTTACGTTTTTTTATGTGTATTCGTATATATATTTTGAAATAAATTTACATTGTTTTATGTGTGTTTTGCATATCTATTTCAATACAAATTTACTATATTGTATGTGCATTTTGTATATTTATTTTAATACAAATTTAATTATTTGATGTGTGTTTTTGTATACATATTTTTTATAAAAATATGCTTTTTTATGGGTATTTTGCATCTTTATTTTCATACAAATTTACATTATTTTATTGATATTCTGTGTATTTATTTTGATACGATTTTACATTATTTTATGTGTATTTTGTATGTATTTTATTTTACATATTTACATTTTTTAATGTGCATTTTCTCTATATATTTTATACAAATATACGATACTTTATGTCTATTTGTTTATATGTTTTCATACAAATTAACATTATTTCATGTGTATTTTGTAGATGTATTTCAATACAAATTTACCAAATTTTATGTGTTTTTTGTATATCTATTTCCATACAAATTGAAATTATTTTTGAGTATTTTTGTATATATTTTTATACAAATTTAAGTGTTTTATATATTATTTTGTATATTTATTTTCCTACATATATACATTCTTTTATTGAAATTTAGTTTATTGAATTTGAGACGAATTTACCTTATTTTATATATATATGTATATATATATATATATATATATATATATATATATATATATATATATATATATATATATATATATATATATATATATATATATATATATATATATATATATATATATATATATATTTATATATATTTATACGTATTTACATCATTTTATGTGTATTTTGTATATATATTTTCATAGAAATTTACTTTTTTTTATGTGTTTTCGTATATATATTTTAATACAAATCTTCATTATTTGATGTGTATTTTGCATACCTATTTTAATACAAATTTACCTTATTGTACGTGCATTTTGTATATTTATTTTAATACAAATTTAATTATTTTATGTGTATTTTTGTATATAAATTTTTATACAAATATCCGTTATTTTATGGGTATTTTGCATTTTTATTTTCATAGAAATTTACATTATTTTATTGATATTCTGCTCACTTATTTTGGTACAATTTTACATTGCTCTATGTGTATTTTGCATCTACTTTTTATCCATTTTTCCATTATTTAATGTGTATTTTGTATATATATTTTATACAAATTTACATTATTTTATGTGCATTTGTTTATATATTTTGACACAAATTTACAATATTTTATGGGTATTTTGGATATATATTTCAAATGAAATTTACCTATTTTTATGTGTATTTTGTATATCTATTTTCATACAAATTCAAATTATTTCTGGGTATTTTTGTATATATTTAATTTTTTTTTGTTATGTTATGTGTATTTTGTAAATTTATTTTCATTCAAATATATATTATTTTATTGGTATTTTGTTGATTTATTTTGATACGAATTTACATTGTTTTATATGTACTTTTTATATATATATTTTTTTATACGCATTTACATTATTTAATGTTTATTTTGAATATAAATTTTTACGCAAATTCATGTTATTTTATGTGTATCTGTATGTATATTTTCATACAAATTGAGATTATTTTATGTGTATTTTGTACATATATTTCATTACAAATTTACCTTATTATATGTTTATTTTGTATACTTATTTCATTCAATTTTAAATTATTTTATGTGTATATTTGTATTTTTATTTAGGTTATTCTATGTGTATTTTGTATATATATTTTTATCCATAATTACGTTATTTTATTGGTATATTGTTAATTTAATTCGATACGAATTTAGACTATTTCATATGTATTTTGTATACATATTTTTATACGCATTTACATTATTTAATGTGTGTTTTGTATATATATTTTTATGCAAATTTACTTTATTTTATGTGCATTTTTGTACATATATTTTTATAGAAATTTGCGTTATTTTATGTGTATTTTGTATATGTTTTCTCATTCAAATTTGCATTAATTTATTGGTATTTTGTTTATTTATTTTGATACGAATTACATTATTAAATGTGTATTTTGTACATATTTAATGAGCATTTTGTTTATATATTTTTATACAAATTTATGTTATTATATGTGTATTTGTTTAAATATTTTGAAAAAAAAATTACATTATTTCATGAATTTTGTATATATATTTCAATTCAAATTTAGCTTATTTTATGTGTATTTTGTATATCTATTTTCCTACAAATATAGTTACTTTTGTGTATTTTTGTATATAGTTTTATACAAATTTACGTTATTTATGTGTATTTTGTATATTCATATTTATACATATACACATTCTTTTATTGGTATTTTTTTTATTTATTTTGATTCGAGTTTTCATTATTTTATGTGTATTTTGTATACATTATTTTATACGTATTTACTTAGTTTATATGTATTTTGTATATATATATTCATAGAAATCTACGTTATTTTATATGTATTCGTATATATATTTTGAAACAAATTTACATTGTTTTATATGTATTTTTGTATACAAATTTACCTTATTGTATGTGCATTTTTTTTAATTATTTCAATACAAATTTAAATATTTTATGTGTATTTTGTTATATATATTTTCATAAAAAATGCGCTATTTTATGGGAATTTTGCATCTTTATTTTCATACAAATTTACATTATTTTATTAATATTCTGTGTATTTATTTTGATACGATTTTACATTATTCTATTTGTTTTTTGTATAATTTTTTTTATACATATTTACATTATTTAATGTGTATCTTGCATATATATTTCATACAAATTTACGTTATTTTATGTGTTTTTGTTTATATATTTTCATACAAATTTATTTTATTTTATGTGTATTTTGTATATGTTTTTCAATACAAATTTGCCGAATTTTATGTGTATTTTGCATATCTATTTTCAAACAAATTTAATTTATTTTTCAGTATTTTTGTATATATTTTTATACAAATTTTAGTTAATTTATTTGTATTTTGTATATATATTTTCCTACAATATACATTCTTTTATTGGAATTTTGTTTATTTATTTTGATACGAATTTACATTATTTTATGTGTATTTTGTATATATTTTTTTCTACGTATTTAAATTATTTTATGTGTATTTTGTATATAAATTTTCATAAAAAACTACGTTATTTTATTGTGTGTATTCGTATATATTTTCATACAAATTTATATTATTTTAAGTGTATTTTTACATATATTTCATTTCAAATTTACCTTAATTCATATATATTTTGTATATTTATTTATTCAATTTTAAATAATTTTATGTGTATATTTGTATTTGTATTTAGGTTATTTTATGTGTATTTTCTATATATATTTTCATCCAAAATTACTTTATTTTATTGGTATTTTCTTAATTTAATTCGATACGAATTTTGATTATTTCATAGATATTTTGTATACATATTTTTATACTCATTTACATTATCTAATGTGTATTTTGTATATATATTTTTATGCAAATTTATTTCATGTGCATTTTTGTACATATATTTTTATAGAAATTTGCGTTGTTTTATGTGTATTTTGTATATGTTTTCTCATACAAATTTACATTATTTTATTGGTATTTTGTTTATTTATTTTGATACGAATTACATGATTATATGTGTATTTTGTACATATTTTTTATACGTATTTACATTATTTAATGTGTATTTTGTTTATATATTTTTATACAAATTTACGTTATCATATGTGTATTTGTATAAATATTTTGATATAAATTTACTTTATTATATGTATTTTGTATATATATTTCAATTCAAATTTATCTTATTTTGTGGGTATTTTGTATATCTATTTTCATACAAATTTGATTACTTCTGTGTATTTTTTTCGATAGTTTTATATAAATCTACGTTATTTTATGAGTAATTTGTATATTTATATTTATACAAATACACATTCTTTTATTGGTATTTTGTTTATTTATTTTGATACGAATTTACATTTTTTTATGTGTATTTTATATACATTTTTTTTAATCGTATTTACTTAATTTTAAGTGTATTTTGTATATATATTTTTATAGAAATCTGCCTTATTTTATGTGTATTCGTATAAAGATTTTGAAACAAATTTACATACATTTACATTTAAATACAGATTAACCTTATTGTATGTGTAATTTGTATATTTATTTTGATACAAATTCAATTATTTTATGTGCATTTTGGTATATATATTTTTTATTAAAAAATGCGTTATTCAATGGGTATTTTGCATCTTAATTTTCATACAAATTTACATTATTTTATTAACATTCTGTGTATTTATTTTGATACGATTTTACATTATTCTATTTGTGTTTTGTATATATATATATATATATTTTTTATATATATTTACATTATTTAATGTGTATTTTGTATATATATTTTATACAAATTTACATTATTTTAAGTGTATTTGTTTAAATATTTTCATTAAATTTTACATTATTTTAAGTGTATTTTGTATATGTATTTAAATTCAAATTTACCTAGTTTTATGTGTATTTTGTATATTTATTTTCATACAAATTTAAATTATTTTTGTGTATTTTTGTATATAGTTTTATATAAATTTCGGTTATTTGATGTGTATTTTGTATATCTATTTTCATACAAATACACATTCATTTATTGATATTTTATTTATCTATTTTGACGCGAATTTACATTATTTAATGTGTATTTTGTATATATATTTTTATACGTATTTATATAATTTCATGTCTATTTTGAATATATATTTCTATAGAAATCTACGTTGATTTATGACTATTCGTATATAGATTTTGAAACAAATTTACACTGTTTCATGTGTATTTTGCATATTTTTTCAATACAAATTTACCTTATTGTATATGCATTATTTATTTTCATTTCATACAAATTTACATTATTTTATGTGTATTTTGTACATGTATTTAAATACAAATTTAACTAATTATATGAGTATTTTGAATATCTATTTCCATAGATATTGAAATTATTTTTGTGTATTTTTGTATATATATTTATATAAATTTTCGTTATTTTATGTGTATATTGTATATTTATTTTCCTACAAATATACGTTCTTTTATCGGAATTTTGTTTATTTATTTTGATACGAATTTACATTATTTGAGGTATATTTGGTATACATATTTTTATACTAATTTACATTATTTTATATGTATTTTGTATGTATATTTTCATAGAAATTTACTCCATTTTATGAGTTTTCGTATATATATTTTGATACAAATTTACATTATTGATGTGTATTTTGCATATCTATTTCAATACAAATTTACTTTATTGTATGTGCATTTTGTATATTTATTTTAATACAAATTTAATTATTTTATATGTATTTTTGTATATATATTTTTATACAAATATGCGTTATTATATGGGTATTTTGCATTTTTATTTTCATGCTAATTTAAACTATTTTATTGATTTCTGTTTATTTATTTTGATACGATTTAACATTATTCTATGTGTATTTTGTATATATATTTTATCCATATTACTTTATTTTATGTGTATTTGTTTGTATATATACATATTTACATCATTTAATGTATATTTTGTATATATATTTTATCCAAAGTACTTTATTTTATGTGTATTTGTTTATATATTTGCATATAAATTTACCTTATTTTATGTGTGTTTTGTATATGTATTTCAATACAAACTTGCCTTATTTTATGTGTATTTTGCATATTTATTTTCAAACAAATTTAAATTATTTTTGTGTATTTTTGTATATATTTTTATACAAATTTTAGTTATTTTATTTGTATTTTGTATATATATTTTCCTACAAATATATATTCTTTTATTGGAATTTTGTTTATTTATTTTGATACGAATTTGCATTACTTTATGTGTATTTTGTATATATATTTTTCTACGTTTTACATTATTTTATGTGTATTTTGTATATATATTTTCATAAAAATTTTCGTTATTTTGTGTATTCGTATATATTTTGATACAAATTTTATACAAATTCATGTTATTTTATGTGTATTTAGATATATATTTTCATACAAATTTACATTATTTCATGTGTAGCTTTGCATATATTTCATTACAAATTTACCTTATTTTATGTTTATTTTATATATTCATTTCATTCAATTTTAAATTATTTTATGTGTATATTTGTATTTGTATTTAAGTTATTTTATATGTATTTTCTATATATATTTTCATCCAAAATTTATTATTTTATTGGTATTTTGTTAGTTTAATTCGATACGAATTTAGATCATTACAAAGGTATTTTGTATACATACTTTTATGCGCATTTACATTATTTAATGTGTGTTTTGTATATATATATATATATATATATATATATATATATATATATATATATATATATATATATATATATATATATATATATATATATATATATATATATATATATTTATAAATTTACTTTATTTTATGTACATTTTGTACATATATTTTAAAGAAATTTGTAATTTTATGTGTATTTTGCATATGTTTTCTCACAAATTTTCATTCTTTTATTGGTATTTTGTTTATTTACTTAGATACGAATTTCATGATTATTCGTGAATTTAGTACATATTTTTTTATACATATTTACATTATTTAATGTGTATTTTGTTTATGTGCTTTTATACAAATTTACGTTATTATATGTGTATTTGTATAAATATTTTGATACAAATTTACATTATTTTATGTATTTTGTATATATATATATATATATATATATATATATATATATATATATATATATATATATATATATATATATATATATATATATATATATATATATATTTCAATTCAAATTTAGCATATTTTATGTGTATTTTGTATATCTATTTTTCATACAAATTTAATTACTTTTGTGTATTTTTGTATATAGTTTTAAATATATTTACGTTATTTTATGTGTATTTTGTATATTTATATTTATACAAATACACATTCTTTCATTGGTATTTTGTTTATTTATTTTGATACGAGTTTACATTATTTTATGTGTATTTTGTATACATTTTTTTATACGTATTTACTTCATTTTATGTTTATTTTGAATATATATTTTTATAGAAATCTAAGTTATTTTATGTGTATTCGTATATATATTTTGAAACAAATTTACATTGTTTTATATGTATTTTGCATATCTATTTCAATACGAATTTACGTTATTGTATATGCATTTTGTATATTTATTTTAATGCAAATTTAAATTTTTTATTTGTATTTTGGTAAATATATTTTTATAAAAAATTGCGTTATTTTATGAGTATTTTGCTTCTTTATTTTTATACAAATTTACATTATTTTATTAATATTCTGTGTATTTATTTTGGTACGATTTTACATTATTCTATTTGTGTTTTGTTTTATTCTTTTATACATATTTATATTATTTTATTTGTATTTTGTATATATATTTTATTCATATTTACGTTATTTTAAGTGTATTTGTTTATGTATTTTCATTGAAATTTACATTATTTTATGTGTATATTGTATATGTATTTCAATACAAATTTACCTAATTTTATGTGTATTTTGCATTTTTTTTTAAACAAATTTAAACTATTTTTTTATTTTTGCATATACTTTTATAGAAATTTCCGTTATTTTATGTGTATTTTGTATATCTATTTTCATACAAATACATATTCTTTTATTGATATTTTGTTTATTTATTTTGACACGAATTTACTTTATTTAAAGTCTATTTTGTATATATATTTTTATACGTATTTATATCATCTCATGTGTATTTTATATATATATTTCTATAGAAATCTACGTTATTTTATGTGTATTCGTATATATATTTTGAAACAAATTTTCATTGTTTTATGTGTATTTTGCATATTTTTTCAATATAAATTTACCTTATTGTATTTGCATTTTGTTTATTAATTTTAATACAAATTTAATTATTGAATGTGTATATTTGTATATGTATTTTTATAAAAATATGCTTTATTTTATGGGTATTTTGCATCTTTATTTTCATACAAATTTACATTATTTTATTGATATTCTGTGTATTTATTTTGATACGATTTTACATTATTTATGTGTATTTTGTATCTATATTTTATACAAATATACGTTATTTTATGTGTATTTGTTTTCATCATCTTATGTGTATTTTGTACATGTATTTAAATACAAATTTAACTAATTATATGTGTATTTTTTATATCTATTTTCATACAAATTGAAATTGTTATTTTATGTGTATTTTGTATATTTGTTTTCCTACAAATATTCGTTCTTTTATCGGAATTTTGTTTATTTATTTTTGTACGAATTTACATTATTTTAGGTGTATATGGTATATATATTTTTATACTTATTTACATCATTTTATTTGTGTTTTGTATGTATATTTTCATAGAAATTTACTCTATTTTATGTGTATTCATACATATATTTTGATACAAATTTACATTATTTATGTGCATTTTGCATATCTATTTCAATACAAATTTAATTTATTGTATGTGCATTTTGTATATTTATTTTAATACAAATTAAATTATCTGATGTGTATTTTTGTATATATGTTTTTATGCAAATATGCGTTATTTTATGGGTATTTTGCTTCTTTAGTTTCATACAAATTTACATTATTTTACTAATATTCTGAGTATTTTTTTAAACGAATTTACATTATTCTACTTGTTTTTTGTATATATTTTTTTATACATATCTAAATTATTTAATGTGTATTTTGTATATATATTTTATCCAAAATTACTTTATAATTTGTCTATTTGTTTATATATTTTCAATCAAATTTACATTATTTTTTGTGTATTTTGTATATGTATTTCAATACAAATTTGCCTAATTTTATGTGTAATTTGCACATCTATTTTCAAACAAATTTAATTTATTTTTGTGTATTTTTGTATATATTTTTATAAAAATTTTAGTTATTTTATTGGTATTTTGGATATATATTTTCTTACAAATAGACTTTCTTTTATTGGAATTCTGTTTATTTATTTTGATAAGAATTTACAGTATTTTTTATGTGTATTTTGCATATACATTTTCATAAAAATTTACGTTATTTTATTGTGTGTATTCGTATATATTTTGATACAAATTTTATACAAATTCATGTTATTCTATGTGTATTTGTATATATATTTTTGTGCAAATTTATATTATTTTATGTGTATTTTAACATTTATTTTATTATAAATCTACCTTATTTTATGTTTATTTTGTATATTTATTTCATTAAATTTTAAATTATTTTATGTGTATATTTGTAGTTGTATTTAAGTTATTTTATGTGTATTTTCTATATATATTTTTATCCAAAATTACATTATTTTATTGGTATTTTCTTAATTTAATTCGATACGAATTTAGATTATTTCATAGGTATTTTGTATACATATTTTTATACTCATTTACATTATCTAATGTGTGTTTTGTATATAAATTTTTATGCAAATTTATTTTATGTGCATTTTTGTACATATATTTTTGTAGAAATTTGCGTTATTTTATGTGTATTTTGTATGTTTTCTTATACAAATTTATATTATTTTATTGGTATTTTATTTATTTATTTTGATAAAATTATATTATTATATGTGTATTTTGAACAATTTTTTTATACGTATTTACATTATTTAATAAGTATGTATTTTGTTTATATATATTTATACAAATTCACACTATTATATATGTATTTATACAGATATTTTGATACAAATTTACATTATTTTATGTACTTTGCATATATATATTTCAATTCAAGTTGAGCTTATTTTATGTATATTTTGTATATCTATTTTCATAAAAATTTAATTACTTTTGTGTATTTTTGTGTATAGTTTTATATAAATTTACGTTATTTAATGTGTATTTTGTATATTTATATTTAAACAAATACACTTTCTTTTATTGGTATTCTGTTTATTTATTTTGATACGAATTTACATTATTTCATGTGTATTTTGTATACATTTTGTTATATGTATTTACTTAAGTTTATGTGTATTTTGTATATATATTTTTTTATATACATACAAAATACACATTTTATGTGTATTGTTTTATGTGTATTCTTATATTTATTTTGAAACAAATTTATATTGTTTATATGTATTTTGCATATCTATTTAAATACAGATTTACCTTATTGTATGTGCGTTTTGCATATTTATTCTAATACAAATTCAATTATTTTGTGTTTTTTGGTATTTTATGGGTATTTTGCATCTTAATTTTCATAAAAAATTACATTATTTTATTAAGAATATGTGTATTTATTTTGATACGATTTTACATTATTCTATTTGTGTTTTTAATATATTTTTTTTATATATATTTACATTATTTAATGTGTATTTTGTATATATATATTTTATACAAATTTACATTACTTTAAGTGTATTTGTTTATATATTTTCCTTCAAATTTACATTATTTTAAGTGTATTTTGTATATGTATTTAAATACAAATTTACCTAATTTTATGTGTATTTTGTATTTTTATTTTCATACAAATTTAAATTATTTTTTTTGTATTTTTGTATATAGTTTTATACAAATTTAGGTTATTTCATGTGTATTTTGTATATCTATTTTCATACAAATACACATTCTTTTATTGATATTTTGTTTATTTATTTTGACGCGAATTTACATTATTTAATGTGTATTTTGTATATATATTCTTATACGTATTTACATCATTTAATGTGTATTTTGTATGTATATTTCTATAGAAATCTACGTTATTTTATGTGTATTCGTAAATAGATTTTCAAACAAATTTACACTGTTTTATGTGTATTTTGCATATTTTTTCAATACAAATTTTGTATATTAATTTTAATACAAATTTAATTATTCTATATGTATTTTTGTATATGTATTTTTATTAAAATATGCTTTATTTTATGGGTATTTTGCGTCTTTAATTTTCATACAAAGTTACATTATTTTATTGGTATTCTGTGTATTTATTTTGATTCGATTTTACATTATTCTATGTATTTATATATATATATATATATATATATATATATATATATATATATATATATATATATATATATATATATATATATATATATATATATATATATTTTTTATATACAAATGTACGTTACATTATGTGTATTTGTTTTCATTTCATACAAGTTTAGATTATTTGATGTGAATTTTGTACATGTATTTAAATACAATTTTAACTAATTATATGTGTATTTTGAATATCTATTTTCATACAAATTGAAATTATTTTTGTGTATTTTTGTATATATTTTTATATAAATTTTCGTTACTTTATGTGTATTTTGTATATTTATTTTTCTACAAATATACGTTCTTTTATCGGAATTTTGTTTATTTATTTTGATATGAATTTACATTATTTGAGGTATATATGGTATATATATTTATATACTTATTTACATCATTTTATATGTATTTTGTATGTATATTTTCATAGAAATTTACTCTATTTTATCAGTATTCGGATATATATTTTGATAAAAATTTACATTATTGATGTGTATTTTGCATATCTATTTCAATACAAATTTACTTTATTGTATGTGCATTTTGTATATTTATATTAATACAAATTTAATTATTTTATATGTATTTTTGTATATATATATTTTTATACAAATATGCATTATTAAATGGGTATTTTGCATTTTTATTTTCATACAAATTTATATTATTTTATTGATATTCTGTTTATTTATTTTGATACGATTTAACATTATTTCATGAGTATTTTGTATATTTATTTTTATACATATTTAAAATATTTAATGTATATTTTGTATATATATTTTATACAAATTCACGTTATTTTATGTGTATTTGTTTATATATTTTCATACAAATTTACATTATTTTATGACTGTTTTTTATATGTATTTCAATACAAATTTGCCTATCTTTATGTGTATTTTGCATATCTATTTTGAAACAAATTTAAATTATTTTTGTGTATTTTTGTATATATTTTTATACAAATTTTAGTTATTTTATTTGTATTTTGTATATATATTTTCCTACATATATAGATTCCTTTTTTGGAATTTTTTTTATTTATTTTGATACGAATTTACATTATTTGATGAGTATTTTGTATATATATTTTTCTACGTATTTACATTTTTTATGTTTATTATGTATATATATTTTCATAAAAATTTACGTTATTTTATTGTGTGTATTCGTATATATTTTGATGCAAATTTTGAACAAATTCACGTTATTTTATATGTATTTGTATATATATTTTCATACAAATTTTCATTATTTCATGTGTATTTTGTACATATATTTCATTACAAATTTACCTTATTTTATGTTTATTTTGTATATATATTTCATTCAGTTTTAAATGATTTTATGTGTATATTTGTATTTGTGTTTAGGTTATTTGATGTGTATTTTCTATATATATTATCATTTATAATTACATTATTTTACTGGTATTTTGTTAATTCAATTCGATACGAATTTAGATTATTTCAAAGATATTTTGTATACATATTATTATACTCATTTACATTATTTAATGTGTGCTTTGTATATATATTTTTATGCAAATTTACTTTATTTTACGTGCATTTTTGTACATATATTTTAATATAAATTTGCATTATTTTATGTGTATTTTGTATGTTTTCTCATACAAATTTGCACTAATTTATTGGTATTTTATTTATTTATTTTGATACAAATTACATTATTATATGTGTATTTTGTACATATTTTTTATAAGTATAATAAGTATTTAATGAGTATTTTGTTTATATATTTTTATACAAATTTACTTTATGATGTGTGTATTTCTATAAATATTTTGATACAAATTTACCTTATTTTATGTATTTTGTATATATATTTCAATTCAAATTTTGCTTATTTTATGTGTCTTTTGTATATCTATTTCCATACAAATTTAGTTACTTCTGTGTATTTTTGTATATAGTTTTATACAAATTTACGTTATTTTACGTGTATTTTGTATATTTATATTTATACAAATACACATTCATTTATTGGTATTTTGTTTATTTATTTTCATTCGAATTTACATTGTTTTATGTGTATTTTGTATACATTTTTTTATACGTATTTACTTATTTTTATATGTATTTTGCATAGCTAATTCAATACAAATTTACCTTATTGTATGTGCATTTTCTATATTTATTTTAATACAAATTCAAATATTTTATGTGCATTCTTGTATATATATTTTTATTAAAAAAATGCGTTATTTTATAGGTATTTTGCATCTTAATTTACATACAAATTTACATTTTTTTATTAAGATTCTGTGTATTTCTTTTGATACGATTTTACATTATTCAATTTATGTTTTGTATATATTTTTTTTATACATATTTACATTATTTAATGTGTATTTTGTAGATATATTTTATACAAATTTACATTATTTTAGGTGTATTTGTTTATATATTTTCATTCAAATTTAATTATTATTTTTTGTGTATTTTGTATATGTATCTCAATCCAAATTTACCTAATTTTATGTGTATTTTGTATATTTATTTTCATACAAATTTAAATTTAAATTTTTGTTTATTTTGTATATAGTTTTATTCAAATTTAGGTTTATTTTATATGTATATATATATATATATATATATATATATATATATATATATATATATATATATATATATATATATATATATATATATATATATATATATATATATATATATATATATATATATATATATAAAATAAACATTAAATAATGTAAGTTCGTGTCAAAATAAATAAAGAAAATTCCGATAAAAGAACGTGCATTTGTAAGGAAATAGATATACAAAATACACATAAAGTAACGAAAAATTATATAAAAATATATACAAAAATACAATGAAAATTTATTTCAAAATATATATACAAATACATAAAATAACGTAGATTTCTATATATATATATATATATATATATATATATATATATATATATATATATATATATATATATATATATATATATACATATATATATATATATATATTTATATATATATATATATATATATATATATATATATATATATTCATATATTCATATATATATCATTCATATATCTATTCATCTATATATATATATATATATATATATATATATATATATATATATATATATATATATATATATATATATATATATATATATATATATATATATATATATATATATATATATATATATATATATATATATATATATATATATATATATATATATATATATATATATATATATATATATATATATATATATATATATATATATATATATCCATAGAAATATTTTATATGTATTTGTATATATATTTTGAAACAAATTTTCATTGTATTTTCGTATATATTTTTATATAATTTGTCGTTACTTTATGTGTATTTTGTATATTTATTTTCTTACAAATACACGTTCTTTTATTTATTTTGATACGAATTTACATTATTTGAGGTATATCTGGTATATATATTTTTATACTTATTTACATCATTTTATATGTATTTTGTATGTATATTTTCATAGAAATTTACTCTATTTTATGAGTATTCATTTATATATTTTGATACAAATTTACATTATTGATGTGTATTTTGCATATCTATTTCAATACAAATTTACTTTACTGTATGTGCATTTTGTATATTTATTTTAATACAGATTTAACTATTTTATATGTATTTTTGTATATATATTTATATACAAATTTGCGTTTTATTTTATTGACATTCTATTTATTTATTTTGATACGACTGAACATTATTTTATGTGTAATTTGTATATACAAATTTACATTATTTTACTAATATTTTGTGTATTTATTTTGATACTATTTTACATAATTCTATTTGTGATTTTTATATATTTTTTATACATATTTACATATATATATATATATATATATATATATATATATATATACATATATATATATATATATATATATATATATATATATATATATATATATATATATATATATATATATATATATATATCTATATATATATATCTATATTCATTCATATCTATATTCATTCATATCTATTCATTCATCCATCCATCCATTCATTCATCCATATCTATCTATCCATTCATTCATCTATCCATCTATATCCATATCATATCCATTCATCTATCTATCTATCTATCTATATATATATATATATATATATATATATATATATATATATATATATATATATATATATATATATATATATATATATATATATATATATATATATGTATATATATATATATATATATATATATATATATATATATATATATATATTTACAGAAATTCTACGTTATTTTATATGTATTTGTATATATTTTTAAACAAATTTTCATTGTATTTTCGTATATATTTTATATAATTTGTCGTTACTTTATGTGTATTTTGTATATTTATTTTCTTACAAATACACGTTCTTTTATTTATTTTGATACGAATTTACATTATTTGAGGTATATCTGGTATATATATTTTATACTTATTTACATCATTTTATGTATTTTGTATGTATATTTTCATAGAAATTTACTCTATTTTATGAGTATTCATTTATATATTTTGATACAAATTTACATTATTGATGTGTATTTTGCATATCTATTTCAATACAAATTTACTTAATTGTATGTGCATTTTGTATATTTACGTTAATACAAATTTAACGATTTTATATGTCTTATTGTATATATATTTATATACAAATTTATTTTATTTTATTGACATTCTATTTATTTATTTTGATACGACTGAACATTATTTTATGTGTAATTTGTATATACAAATTTACATTATTTTACTAATATTTTGTGTATTTATTTTATTTTGATATTTATTTTACATAATTCTATTTTTATTTATTTTTTATATAGTTTTATATATATTTATATATATATATATATATATATATATATATATATATATATATATATATATTCTTATATATATATATATATATATATTTTGATATATACATTATTTAATATATATTTTGTATATATATTTTTATACGTATTTACATCATTTCATATCTATTTTGTATATATATTTCTATCCAATCTAAGTTGATTTATGAGTATTCATATATATATTTTGAAACAATTTACACTGTTTTATGTGTATTTTGTATATTTTTCATACAAATTTACCTTATTGTGTATGCATTTTGTATATTTATTTTAATATATATTTAATTTTTTTATGTGTTTTTGTATATATATATTTTTTTTAAATATTCGTTTTTTTATAAGTATTTTGCATCTTTATTTTCATACAAATTTACATTATTTTATTAATATTCTGTGTATTTATTTTGATATGATTTTACATTATTCTATGTGTATTTTGTATATATATTTATATAAAATATGCGTTATTTTATGTGTATTTGCTTTTATTTCATACAAATTTACATTATTTTATGTGTATTTTGTATATATATTTAAATACAAATTTAACTAATTATATGTATTTTGTATATTTATTTTCATACAAATTTCAATTATTTTGTTGTATTTTTGTATATATTTTATACAAATTTTCGTTATTTATGTGTATTTTGTATATTTATTTTCATACAAATACAAGTTCTTTTATGATATTTTGTTTATTTATTTTGATAAAATTTACATTATTTTAGTCTATTTGTATATATATTTTTATACGTATTTACATCATTTTATATGTATTTTGTATATATATTTTCATAGAAATTTACTCTATTTTATGTATATATTTGTATATATATTTTGAAACAAATTTACATTATTTATGTGTATTTTGCATATTATTTCAATTCAAATTTATCTTATTTTATATACTTTTTTGGTATATATTTTAATACAAATTAAATATTTTATGTGTATTTTTGTATATATTTTGATGCAAATATGCATTATTATATGTGTATTTTGTATATTTATTTTCATACAAATTTATTATTTTTATTGATATTTTGTTTATTTATTTTGATGCGATTTTATGTTATTTTATGTGTATTTTGAATATATTTTTTTATACGTATTTACATTATTTTATATGCATTTTGTATATATTTTCAAATTTATGTTATTTTGTGTATTCGTATATATATTTTCATACAAATTTATATTGTTTTATATGTATTTTGTATATGTATTTCAAAACAAATTTAACTAATTATATGTGTATTTTGTATATCTATTTTCATACAAATTGAATTTATTTTGTGTATTTTGTAAATATTTTTATACAAATTTTCGTTAGTTTATGTGTATTTTGTATATATTTTCTACAAATATACGTTCTTTTATGAATTTTGTTTATTTATTTTGATACGAATTTACATTATTTTAGATGTATTTTGTATATGTACAATTTTATACTTATTTTAAAAAAGCGTTATTTTATGTGTATTTTGTATATACATTTTCATAAAATTTACATTATTTAATTATTTGTATTCGTATATATTTTAATACAAATTTTATACAAATTCATGTTATTTTATGTACTTGTATATATATTTTCATACAAATTTATATTATTTTATGCGTATTTATATTTATTTATATATATATATATATATATATATATATATATATATATATTTATTAAATATATATATATATATTTATATATATATATATAATTGTATTTATATATATATATATATATATATTTATAAATATATTTGCATACAAAATTACAATATTTTATTGGTATTTTGTTAATCTATTTTCATACAAATTTAGATTATTTCATAGGTATTTTAGTATATGTATTTTTATACAAATTTACATTATGTTATGTTTGTTTTGTCTATTTATTTTTATACAAATTTTTTTATGTATTTTTGTTTATAGTTTTATACAAATTTGCGTTATTTTATGTGTATTTTGTATATTTTTCATAGAAATACACATTATTTTATTGATATTTTGTTTATTTATTTTGATAGGAAATTACATTATTTTATCTATATTTTGTATATATTTTTATACGTATTTACATTTCATGTGTTTTGTTTATATATTTCTATATAAATCTAAGTTGATTAAATGATTATTTGTATAAATATTTTGAAACAATTTACATTATTTTATTTATTTTGTATATATTTTTCAATTCAAATTTACCTTATTTTATGTGCATTTTGTATATCTATTTTAATACAAATTTAATTATTCTATGTGTTTTTGTATATATTTTTATAAATTTATGATTTTTTATGTGTATTTTGCATATTTATTTTCATACAAATTTACATTATTTCATTGATATTCTGTTTATTTATTTTGATATGATTTTACATTATTTATGTGTATTTTGTATACATTTTTATACAAATTTACTTTATTTTATGTGTATTTTGTATATATATTTTTATAGAAATCTTTGTTTTTTATGTATATTGTATATATATTTTCATACAAATTGAAAATATTTTATTCTCTTTTGTATATATTTCAATACAAATTTTCGTTATTTTATGTATTATGTATATTTATTTTCCTACAAATTAAATTATTTTATGTGTATTTTGTATATATATTTTGATAAATTTTAGGTGTATTTAGTATATATATTTTCATATGTATTTGCATCATTTTATATGTATTTTGTATGTATATTTTCATGAAATTTACTTTATTTTATGTGTATTCGTACATATATTTTGATACAATTTACATTATTTATGTGTATTTTGCATATCTATTTCAATACAAATTTATTTTTATTGTATGTGCATTTTGTATATTTATTTTAATACAAATTAAATTATTTTATGTGTATTTTGTATATATATTTTTATGCAAATATGCATTATTATATTGGTATTTTGCATCTTTATTTTATCCATACAAATTTACATTATTTTATTGATATTCTGTTTATTTATTTTGATACGACTTAACCTTATTCTATGTGTATTTTGTATATATATTTTTTATACATATTTACATTATTTAATGTTTATTTGTATATATATTTTATCGAAATTTACGTTATTTTATGTGTATTTGTTTATACTTTCAAACAAATTTACATTATTTTATGTGTATTTTGTATATGTATTTTAATACAAATTTTGATATAATTTACATTATTTTATCAGTATTTTGTATATATTTTTTTTATACGTATTTACTTCATTTTATGTGTATTTTGTATATATATTTTTATAGAAATATTAGTTATTTTATTTGTATTCGTCAATATATTTTTAAACAAATTTACATTTTTTTATATTTATTTTTTGATATCTCATTCAATACAAATTTACCTTATTGTATGTGCATTTTGTATATTTATTTTAATAAAATTTAAATATTTTATGTGTTTTTGTATATGTATTTTTAAAATATACGTTATTTTATAGGTATTTTGCATCTTATATTTTCATACAAATTTACATTATTTTATTGTATTCTGTGTATTTATTTTGATACGATTTTACATTATTCGATTTGTGTTTTGTATATATTTTTTATACATATTTACATTGTTTAATGTGTATGTATAATAGTATACATCTCATGTGTGTGGGGGCTCACTCGCTCTTCTAGACAGAAGTGGAGCAAAGCTCTTCGTCTCATCAGCTCTCCTCCTCATACTGATAGTCTTCTACCTCTTAAATTCACCGCAATGTTGCCTCTCTTTCTATCTTCTATCAATATTTCCACGCTGACTGCTCTTCTGAACTTGCTAACTGCCTCTCCCCCCCCCTCTGCCCCCTGCACTCGACTTTCTCTCATGCTCATCCCTTACTGTCCAAACCCTTATGCAAGAGTTAACCAGCATCTTCACTCTTTCATCCCTCACGCTGGTAAACTCTGGAACAATCTTCCTTCATCTTAATTTCCTCCTGCCACGACTTGAACTCTTTCAAGAGGAGGGCATATCAGGATTCTCTCCTCCCGAAACTGACCTATCTTTCGGCCACCTCTTTGGATTCTTTTTAGGAGCAGCGAGTAGCGGGCTTTTTTTTATTAATGTTTACTTTTTTGTGCCCTTGAGCTGTCTCCTTTGCTGTAAAAAAAAAAAAAATAAATAAAAAAAATCTTGCATATATATTTTATACAAATTTACGTTACTTTAAGTGTATTTGTTTATATATTTTCATTCAAATTTACATTATTTGATGTGTATTTTGTATATATATCTCAATACAAATTTACCTAATTTTATATTATTTACATTTATGTGTATTTTATGTGTGTTTTGTGTATATATATTTTCTGTTGGCTAAATTTAAATTATTTTAATTTCATAGTTGTTCAAATTTAGGTTATTTTATGTTTTTGTGTATAGTTTTTATTCTGAAATTTGAATTTATTTTATGTTTTGCAACCATATATTTTCTTTAAATCTATTCCATTGGGATTTGACACATGTTTATTTGTATATATTTTCTAAATACACACATTCATACACATTTCTTTTTATTGATATTTTGTTTATTTATTTTGACATATTACCTTATTTAATGTGTATTTGTAAACATATTTTTATACGTATTTACATCATTTCATGTGTATTTCAATATATATTTTATCTTTATAGAAATCTACGTTATTTTATGTGTATTCGTATTATTTTGGAAACAATTTATATCATTTACAGGAAAATTTATTTTGCAAACAAATTTACATTGTTTTATGTATTTTGCATATTTTTCAATACAAATTTACCTTATTGTATGTACATTTTGTATATTAAATTTAAAACAAATTTATTATTCTACCTTATTGACATTTTGTGTATTATGTGTATTGTATTTTTATGTATTGCATATGTATTTTAAGGATAATTTTGCATCTTTATTTTCTTACAAATTTGCATTATTTTATTGACATTCAGAGTATTTATTTTGATGTTTGACGTACATTATTCTATGTATTTTGTATATATATTTTATTAAATGTACGTTATTTTGTGTATTTGTTTGTTTACATTTATATACATTTCATACAAATTTACATTATTTTATGTGTATTTTGTATGTATTTATATACAAATTTAACTAATATGTATATTTTATCACTTTAAGTGAAACTATTTTTTATATATGTGTATTTTGTATATTTGTTTACTATGTTAATAAATTGAAACTATTTTGGTATATTTATGTATTTGCCTTTATTATATTACAAATTATTATTTTGTATATTTGTATATTTTTATAAATTTTCGTTATTTTATGTGTATTTCATATTTATTTTCCTACAAATACATGTTCTTTTATCTAATTTTGTTTATTTATTTTATTTGTTGATACTGGTTGGATACGAATTTACATTATTTTAGTATTTGGTATATATATTTTTATACTTCTTTATCATTTGTATTTTGTCTTATATGTATCACCAATATTTCATAAAATTTACTATTTTAAGTGTATTTTGCAGGTTAATATATTTACATTAAAATTTTCATTATTTTATATGTATTTTGTATAAATTTCAATACAAATTTACTTACATTTATGTGTATTTTGTATATATATTTTATACAAATTTAAATTATTTTTGTAATTTTGTATATAGTTTTATTCAAATTTAGGTTATTTTATGTTTATTTTGTATATATATTTTCATAGAAATACACATTCTATTATTGATATTTTGTTTATTTATTTTGACACTTAATTTACCTTATTTAATGTGTGTTTTGTAAATATATTTTTATACGTATTTACATCATTTCATGTGTATTTCTATATATATTTCTTGAAATCTACTTTATTTTATGTGTATTCGTATATATATTTTGAAACAAATTTACATTTTTTTTTTTTTTTTTTATGTGTATTTTGCATATTTTTCAATATAAATTTACCTTATGTGTATGTACATTTTCTATATTAAATTTAAAACAAATTTAATTATTCTATGTATTTTAACATATGTATTTTTTATGATAATTTTGCATCTTTTATTTTCTTACAAATTTGCATTATTTATTATTCAAGTATTTGACTTTTGAAATACGATTCTACATTATTCTATATTATTATTTTATATATATATTTATTAAAATGTACGTTATTTTGTGTATTTGTTTTGTTTACATTTCATTTAAATTTACATTATTTTATGTGTATTTTGTGCCCACTATGTATTTATATACAATTTAACTAATTATATATGTGTATTTGTATATTTATTATCATACAAATTGAAACTATTTTGTATATTTTTTAGCATATATTTTTATACAAATCCTACGTTATTTTATGTTATTATTTCGTATATTTATTTTCCTGCAAATATACGTTCTTTTTATCTAATTTCGTTTATTTATTTTGATACAATTTACATTATTTTGATGTATTTGGTATATATATTTTATATATTTACATCATTTATATGTATTTTGTATATGTATATTTTCATGAAAATTTACTCTATTTTATGTATATTTACATATATCATATTTACATTAAAATTTACATTATTTTATATGTATTTTGTATATCTATTTTCAATACAAATTTACTTTGTGTATGTGTATTTTGTATATTTCCTTTTAATACAAATTCCTAACTATTTTGTGTTTTTTGTATATATATTTATACAAATATACTTTATTATATGTTTTTTTTTTTTATTTTGTATCTTTATTTTCATGAAAATATACATTCTTTTCATGATTTTTCTGATTATTTATTTTGTTGCAAACTTAATTTTACATTTATTTACTACACGTATTAGTATTTTGTTCATATATTTTTTATACATATTTACATTATTTCATTCTTGTATTTTGTATATATATTTTTTACTGAAATTTACGTTATTTTATGTGTGTTATTTTATATATTTTCACACAATATTTACATTCATTTAATATGTATTTTGCATATATATTTCAATTCAAATTTGCCTGAATTTTATGTACACAGTTTGCATATCTATTTTCAAAAAAATTTAATTATTTTTTTCTGTATTTTGTATATATTTTATAAATATTTTAGTTAGCTCTTTATTTGTTTTGTATATATATATATTGATATTCAAGTATATATATATATTGATATATATATATATATATATATATATATATATATATATATATATATCTTTTATTAAATTTTGTTTATTTGTTTGTTTTGATATCACATTTAGCATTATTTTATATGTATTTAAATATATATATTTTTACGATATTTACATTATTTATATATGTGTATTTTGTATATATATTTTCATAAAATTTACATTATTTTATTTATTGTGTTCATTATATGTTTTGATACAAATTTAGAATTATTTTATGTGGCATATTTAGTATATCTATTTCAATAAAAATCTTACCTTCATTGTATCTATTTATTTTATTTTGGTGAATACATAGTATATATGTTAGATATATATATATATATATATATATATATATATATATATATATATATATATATATATATATATATTCACAATATATACTCTATTTTATGTGATTTGTATATATATTTTACTTTTACATTATTTATGTATATTCTTATTTGTATTATGATATCAATTTTACATTATTCCTTGTGTATTTCATATATTTACCTAATACATATTCAACTATTTTTTATGTATTTTGTATATATATATTTCTACATCTTTACCTTCTTACATGTGTATTTTGCATATATTTTATAAAAAATTACATTTATATTTTATTTGTATTGTATTCTATATATTTTTCAAGCATGGTATAAATTTTACAATTATGTTCTTTTATGTATTATGTTAACATATATATTTTCATATAAATTTATATTATTTTATGTGTATTTTGTACATATATTTTATTAAAAGTTACCTTATTTTTATACTTATTTTGTATTTATTTCATTTCAACTTTAAATTATTTAATATCTATTTTGTATGTATTTAGGATTTATTTATGTGTATTTTCTGCATATTTTCATCCAAAATACATTATTTTAATGTGGTATTTTCTTTATTTTTAACTCAAATACAATTTAAAATTATTTCGCCATTATTTGTGTTTATATTTTTACTCATTTGTTATCAATGTGTGTTTTTTGTATATATATAGTTTTATGTAAATTACTTTACTTTTACCTTATGTGCATTTTATGTTACATATTTATAAATTTGCATTTATTTTGTGTATTTTCTACATATATTTCTCACACAAATTTAAATTTATTTATTGAAATATTTTGTTTATTTATTTTTGATACGAATTACATGATTTATATACTTGTATTTTGTAAAATTTTTTTCTGTATTTACATTATTTAAAATGTATTTTGTTTATATATTTTAAACAAATTTACATTGTATATATGTATTGTATAAATATTTTGATACAAATTACATTATTTATGTATTACATTTATATATTTCAATTCAAGGGTATCTTATTTTATGTGTATTTTGTATATCTATCTTCGCCTGCGTTATTCATACTGTGTGTATTTTTGTGTATAGTTTTATATAAATTTACGTTATTTAGGTGTATTTTGTATATTTATATTTATACAAATACACATTCCTTTTGTCAAGTATTTCGTTTATTTATTTTTATATGCAGTTGTTATTTTATATGTATTTTGTATACATTTTTTTATAATAAATATACAAAATGCATACAATCAAATAAATTTGTATTAAATAGATAATTATAAAATACATATAAAACAATATCAAATTTGTTTTCCAAATAATATATATACGTTCTGCACATTAAATATGTGGCCAGCCGTCTTCTGTAAAAATATTTCTAAAATACACATAAAATGAAAATATAAATGGTACGTATAGCAGAAAATAACCCCTGATGTAAATACCACATGAAATAATAACAAGTTATTCATATCAAAATAAATAAACAGATGCACCAGTTCCAAGCATAATGTGCAATATTTATGTAATTATAAATATATAATACACATAAAACTCAACAACATTTGTATAAAACTATATACGAATATAAGCAAAATAATGAAATTTGTATGAAAATAGATATACAAAGACACATAAAATAAGCTTAATATGAATTGAAATAAATATGCAATATATCTATAAAATAATGTTAATTTGCCAATCAAAATGTTATTCAAATACACATATATTAACGTAAATTTGTATAAAACTATATAAAGGCAAAATACATATTTAAGCAATCCTAAATACGTATTATAAAATACGTGTACATGTAATAAAATTTATAAAAAATAAAGATGCAGAAACTTACCATAAAATAACCATCATTTAAAAAATGTATACAAAATTACACATAAAATAATTAAGTTTGTGATGAAAGAAAGGATAGCAAAATACACATACAATGGGCTCAAATTTGGCGTGAACGGATACGCAGTAAATGCGTGAAAAATGCATAAAGATAATCGGTCTAAATTCGTAAAAATGAAATACGTGAAATTCACTGGGAATGTCATATAGATCGTGGGAAATTTTGTATATAAAAAGTACAAATAAAATAACTAAATGTAAAATATATATAAACATACTACAAATAGTTGATTTGTTTTGAAAATGAATGTGTAAATGCACATAAATTAAACAAATTTGTGTGAAATACATATATAAAATACACATCAAATAATCAAATTTAATATCGAAAATAAACAAATACATAAAATAACGTAATTTTCAATAAAATATATAACACAAATAACATCAAATAATAAATATAAATATATATATGCTCTACATAGAGACATGTAAATCGTATCAAAATAAACAGAATAAATAAATTATGTAAATTTGTAACTGAAAAAAAAGATGCAAAAGCTACCGAGTAAAATATACATACGCCATACAAAAATACACGCATTGAATAATTGAAATTTGTGTTAAAATAAAGCCATACAAAAGGCAAAACTGGCCAATGAAAATATTAAGCATGAAATACATCTATAACTGCCAATTTGTTTCAAATCTCTCTCTAATACTACATTAAATAACATTACATTTCATGTTTATTTACCCTATATTTATTTTTCATTTCAAATTGGTAAATTATTTTATGTTTATATTTTGTTTTATATGCTTTACGTTATTTTTTATGTGTATTTTCTGCCATATATTTTCATTCAAAATTACATTATTTTTATCAATTATTTTGTTTCCATTATTTTCATTTCCATTTGGAATTATTTCACGTGTATTTCTATACATATTTTTATACATAATTACATTATTTAATATTGCTTGTTTTATGTATATATTTTTAACATACAATTTTACCAATTTTGCATGTGTTTTATGTAGTTTTTTATACAAATTAACATTATTTTAAGAAAAGTATTTTGCACTTATTTTTACAACTAAATTTATTTATATATGTCTTTGTTTAATTATTTTCATACAAATTTAAATTATTTTATGTGCATTTTGTATATATATTTTATAAAGTTTACGTTATTTATATGTGTATTTTGTATATATTTTTTCACTGTAGAAATTTACAGTTTTTTTATTAGTATTTTGATACGATTTTTACATTATTATATATTATTATTTTGTATATATATATGTATACGTATTTTCATTATTTAATATGTATTTTGTTTATATATTTTATAAATTTACAAATTTACAATATACTTGCACATCTGTTAAAATATTTTGATACAAATTTACATTATTTTATATATTTTAACCTATATATTTAATACTGAAATTTAGTTTATCATATACATATTTTGTATATCTATTTTCATATGAAATTTAAATTACTTTTATTGTATTTTTTGTATATAATTTTTATACAAATTACTTTATTTTATCTTTATTTTATTATATTTATTTTCATACAAATTCACATTCTTACTTTTAGTATTTTGTTTTATTTTATTTTGGTACAATTTGTGACATTATTTTATGTGTATTTGTATATATATTTTTTATACGTGTTTGTCATTTTGTGTATTTGCTATTTGTATTTTATAGAAATCTACGTTTTTCCATGTATGTATTCGTATATATATTTTGAAACAAATTTACATTGTTTATATATTTTATATATCTCTTCCAATACAAATTTGCTCATATGACCATATTGCATTTCCATATATTTATTTTAATACAAATTTAGTGTGATATGTATTTATATAGTATATAAATACTTTTTTTTAATGTGTATTTTGCATCTTTATTTTCATAAAATTTTAACATTATTTAATTGTTATTCTACATATTATTTATTTTGATACATTTGTTATTCTATGTGTATTTTGTATATATTTTATTTTACATATTTACATTATTTATTTACATTTTATATATATTTTGCTAGCTTATACATTACTATTTGTTTATATATTTTCTTACAAATTACATATTTTATGTGTATTTTATGCCATGTTCATCTAAATTTTTATTTTATATGAGCCCTATATATATTTTCCATACCATTAAGTATTTTGTTTTGTATTTGCACTTAAATTTTAAGTTTTTATATTTTATTTCATATATTAATTTTCTACATATATACATTCTTTTATTTGAATTTATTGGTAATACATTTTATTTTAGGTATTTTGTATGTATATTTTTTGCAATATTTACACCATTTTGTGTATATTTTTATATATATTTCATAAAATTTGCATTATTTTGTGTGTTTTCGTATATATGTTTCATTACAAATTTGCACATTATTTGATGTTTTGCATATTTATTTCAATATAATTTACCTTGTGTATGTGCATTTTTGTATTTATTTCAATACAAATTGGTATTTATATGCTTATTTTTATATATATATTTATACATATATGCATTATTTGCAAATTATTTTTTACATCTATTTTCATAGAAATTTATATTTATTATGTTGATATTCTGTTCATTTATTTTTATTTTGATATTCTATATTGTATTTCCTTTATATTTTTTTTATTTTAATTTAATAATGTGTTTTATTTTCCATTTATAAAAATTACATTAGATATGCATTTACGTTACGTGTATTTGTTAATATATTGTTGACACCAAATTTACAATATCTTCATAGTGTTTTGTGTATATATATTTCAAAAAATTTACCTGAATTTTATGTGTATTTGTATATCTATTTATGTAAATTTAAATTATTTCTGGTATTTCTTATATGTTTGTCTAATTTTACTTCAGATATGTATGTTTGTAAATTTATTTTCGTCAAACATATGTTATTTTGTATTGTATTTTGTTTATTTATTTTGATAAATTTACACATTATTTATATGTACTTTGTGTATATGTATATATATATATATATATATATAGATATATATATATATATATATTTATATATATATTTATATATATATATATATTTGTTATTTTAGAATATATATTTTTATACTAATTCATTTTTATTTTATATTTATTTATATATATTTCACTACATTTACATTATTTTATGTATTTTATTACATATATTTCTTTAATTATATTATTTATATTTATTTTATATTTATTTCATTCAATTTTAATTTATTTTATGTATTTATATTTGTTTATAACCTTATGTATTTAGGTTATTTTATGTGTAACGGCTTTTTCTATATATATTTTTCATTATAATTACATTATTTATTTGTATTTTATTAGTACAATTCATTAATTAATTATTTTCATAAATACATATACATATTTTATACGCATTTACATTGTTAATATTATATTTTGTATATATATTTTATATTTCAAAATTACTTTATTTTGGTACATTTTATATATATTTTTATAAATTTGCGTTGTGCAGTATGTATTTTTGTATGTTTCTCTTAAATTTACATTAATTTATCAGTATTTTTATTTATTTATTTTGATACAGAATTGTGTATATGTATTTTGTTACCATTTTTTTATACATATTCCCATTATTTAATGAGTATGGTTATATGTTTTATACAAATTCCTTTTTATTATACATTATAAATATTTTGATATAAATTACATTATTGTATAGTTGTATATATATTTCAATTCAAGTTAGCTTATTTTATCCTTATTTTTGCATATATATTTTATACAAATTAATGCTATTTAAATGTATTTTGTATATATATTTTGATACAAATCTACATTATCTGCCCATTTATTTTGTATATATATTTCATTACATTTGCTTTATTTTATGCATTTTTTTTATATTTATTTTCATTTCAATTTAAATTATTTTTGTGTTTATATTTATTTATATTTACATTATTTTATGTCATAATTTCTATATTTTCATTTCAGTACATTATTTATCAGTATTTATTCATTATTTCATTCAAATTTGATTATTTTCACGTATTTTCTATACATATTTTTGTACGCATTACATTATTTTAATGTATGTTTGTATATATATTTCCAATACAAATTTACATTATTTGATATTTTGTTATATATATATTTTCATGCAAATTTGCAACTTGTGTGTGCACATTTTCTGTATTTATTTTAATACAAATCTAGTATTTTATATGTATTTTTTAGCCTTACTTATGTTTATACAAATATCGTTATTTTATAAATATTTTACTCTTATTTTCATGAAATTTACATTATTTTGTATTATTCTCATTAATTTATTTTTTTGATGATTTTACACATTATTCTGTATGTAAATTTTGTATATGTATTTTTATAAAAATATGCTTTATTTTATGGGTATTTTGCATCTTTATTTTCATACAAATTTACGTTATTTTATTGATATTCTGCTCATTCATTTTGATACGATTTGACATTATTTTATGTGTATTTTGTATATATATTTCAAAAGAAATTTACCTAGTTGTTTGTGTATTTTGAATATGTATTTTCATACAAATTCAAATTATTTATTTGTATTTTTCTATATATTTCAATACAAATTTTAGTTATGTTATGTGTATTTTGTAAATCTATTTTCATTCAAATATATATTATTTTATTGGTATTTTGTTGATTTATATTGATACGAATTTACATTATTTTATATGTACTTTTTATATATATTTTTATACGCATTTACATTATTTAATATTTATTTTGAAAGTATAATTTTATACAAATTCATGGTATTTTATGTGTATTTGTATATATGTTTTCATATAAATTTACATTATTTTATGTGAATTTTGTACATATATTTCATTACAAATTTACCTTATTTTATGTTTATTTTGTATGTGTATTTTGTACATTTATATTTATACACGTTTACTCATACAAATTTATATTACTTAATTGGTATTTTGTTTATTTATTTTGATACGAATTACATGATTATATGTGTATTTTGTACACATTTTTTATACGTATTTACATTATTTAATGTGTATTTTGTTTATATATTTTCATACAAATTTACGTTATTATATGTGTATTTGTATAAATATTTTGATACAAATTTACTTTATTTCATGTATTTTGTCTATATATTTCAATTCAAATTTAGCTTATTTTGTGTGTATTTTGTATATATTTTCATACAAATTTAATTACTTCTGTGTATTTTTGTATATAGTTTTATATAAATTTACGTTATTTTATGTGTATTTTGTATATTTATATTTATACAAATACACATTCTTTTATTTGTATTTTGTTTATTTATTTTGATACGAATTTACATTATTCTATGTGTATTTTGCATACATTTTTTTATACGTATTTACTTCATTTTAGGTGTATTTTGTATATATATTTTTATAGAAATCTACGTTATTTTATGTGTATTCGTATACATATTTTGAAACAAATTTACATTGCTTTATATGTATTTTGCATATCTATTTCAATACAAATTTACCTTATTGTACATATAAAACAATGTAAATTTGTTTCAAAATATATGTGAATACAAATCAAATAACGTAGATTTCTATAAAATATATACAAAATACACATAAAATTAAGTAAATACGCATAAAATGTAAACAAATATACATAAAATAATGTAAATTGAAACAAAATAAATAAACAAAATACTAATAAAAAATGTATTTGTATAAATATAAATGTACAAAATACACATACAAAATAAACATAAAATAAGGTAAATTTGTAATGAAATATATGAACAAATACACATAAAATAATGTAAATTTATATGAAAATATATAAATACACATAAAATACCATGAATTTGTATAAAATTATATATTCAAAATAAATATTAAATAACGTAAATGCGTATAAAAATATATTTACATAGTACATATAAAATAATGTAAATTCGTATCAATATAAATGAACAAAATACCAATAAAATAATATATTTGTGAATGAAAATAGATTTACAAAATACACATAACCTAACTAAAATTTGTATTGAAATATATACAAAAATACGTAAAATAATTTGAGTTTGTATGAAAATATATATTCAAAATACCCATACAAATAGGTAAATTTCTTTTGAAATATATATACAAAATACCCATAAAATATTGTAAATTTTTATCAAAATATATAAAAAAATACACATAAACTAACGTAAATTTCTATGAAAAATATATACAAAATACATAGAATAATGTCAAATCGTATCAAAATGAATGAGCAGAATATCAATAAAATAACGTAAATTTGTATGAAAATAAAGATGCAAAATACCCATAAAATAAAGCATATTTTATAAAATACATATAGAAAATACACATAGAATAATTAAATTTGTATTAAAATTAATATACAAAATGCATATACAATAAATTTAAATTTGATTATATTAAATGATATAAATATACAAAATAAACATAAAATAAGGTAAATTTGTAATAAAATATATAAGAATACACATAAATAATATAAATTTGTATGAAAATATATATACAAATACACATAAAATAACATGAATTTGTATAAAATTTGTTTCAAAATATATACGAATACACACAATAAAATAACGTAAATTTTATGAAAATGTATATATAAATACACATAAAATAATTTAAATACGTAGAAAATATATATACAAAATACATAAAATAATGTAAATTGTAAAATTAAATACACAAAATTCCAATAAAAGAATGTATATATGTAGGAAAATATATATACAAAACAAATAAAATAACTATAATTTGTATAAAAATATATACAAAAATACACAAAAATAATTTTAATTTGTTTGAAAATAGATATGCAAAATACACATAAAGTTAGGCAAATTTGTATTGAAATACATATACAAAACTTACATAAAATAATGTAAATTTGTATTAAAATATATAAACAAATACATATAAAATAACGTAAATTTGATAAATATATATACAAAATATACATTAAATATTTTAAATATGTATAAAATATATTATATTATATATATTTTTATTGATATTTGCGTTATTTATGTGTATTTTGTATATGTTTTCTCATAGAAATTTACATTATTTTATTGGTATTTTGTCTATTTATTTTGATACGAATTACATGATTATTTGTGTATTTTGTACATTTTTTTATACGTATTTACATTATTTAATGTGTATTTTGTTTATATATTTTTATACAAATTTACGTTATTATATGTGTATTTGTATAAGTATTTTGATACAAATTTACATTATTTTATGTATTTTATATATATATTTCAATTCAAATTTAGCTTATTTTATGTGTAATTTGTATATCTATTTATTTTAATACAAAATCAAATATTTTATGTTTTTTCGTATATATATTTTTATAAAAAATGCGTTATTTTATGGGTATTTTGCATCTTAATTTTCATACAAATTTACATTATTTTATTAATATTTTCTGTATTTATTTTAATACGATTTTACATTATTTTATTTGTGTTTTGTATATATTTTTTTTATACATATTTACATTATTTAATGTTTTTTTGTATATATATTTGATACAAATTTACGTTATTTTAAGTCTGTATGTTTATATATTTTCATTCAAATTTACATTATTTTATGTGTATTTTGTATATGTATTTCAATACAAATTTACCTATTTTCATATGTTTTTTGTATATTTTTTTTCATACAAGTTTAAATTGTTTTTGTGTATTTTTGTATATAATTTTATACAAATTTAGGTTATTTTATGTGTATTTTGTATATCTATTTTCATACAAATACACATTCTTTTCATGATATTTTGTTTATTTATTTTGACACGAATTAACATTATTTAATGTGTATTTTGTATATATATTTTTATACGTATTTACATTATTTCAAGTGTATTTTGTATATATATTTATAGAAATCTGCGTTGTTTTATGTGTATTCGTATATATATTTTGAAACAAATTTACATTGTTTTATGTATTTTGTATATTTTTCAATACAAATTTACCTTATTGTATGTGCATTTTGTATATTAATTTTAATACAAATTTGATTAATCTATGTGTATTTTTGTATATGTACTTTTATAAAAATATGCTTTATTTTATGGGTATTTTGCATCTTTATTTTCATACAAATTTACATTATTTTATTGATATTCTGTGTATTTATTTTGATATGTTTTTACATTATTCTATGTGTATTTTGTATATATATTTTATATAAAATGTATTTGTTTTCATTTCATACAAATCTACATTATTTTATGTGTGTTTTTTACATGTATTTAAATACAAATTTAACTAGTTATATGTGTATTTTGTGTATTTATTTTGTATGTATATTTTCATAGAAATTTACTCTATTTTATGAGTATTCGTATATATATTTTGATACAAATTTACATTATTAATGTGTATTTTGCATATCTATTTCAATACAAATTTACTTTTATTGTACGTGCATTTTGTATATTTATTTTAATACAAATTTAATTTTTTATATGTATTTTGTATATATATTTTTATGCAAATATGCGTTATTATATGGATATTTTGCATCTTTATTTTCATACAAATTTACATTATTTTATTGATATTCTCTTTTTATTTTGATACGATTTAACATTATTCTATGTGTTTTTTGTATATATATTTTTTATACATATTTACATTATTTAATGTTCATTTTGTATATATATTTTATCCAAATTTATATTATTTTATGTGTATTTGTTTATATATTTTCATACATATTTACATTAATTTATGTGTTTTTTGTATATAATTTTCTACGTATTTAAATTATTTTATGTGTATTTTGTATATACATTTTCATAAAAAAATTACGTTATTTTATTGTGTGTATAAGTATATATTTTGATACAAATTTTATACAAATTCATGTTATTTAATGTGTATTTGTATATATATTTTCATACAAATTTATATTATTTTATGTGTATTTTTTCATATATTTCATTACAAATTTACCTTATTTTATGTTTATTTTGTATATTTATTTCATTCAATTTTAAATTATTTTATGTGTATATTTGTATTTGTATTTAGGTTATTTTATGTGTATTTTGTATATATATTTTCATCCAAAATTACATTATTATATTGGTATTTTCTTAATTTAATTCGATACGAATTTAGATTATTTCATAGGTATTTTGTATACATATTTTTATACTCATTTACATTATCTAATGTGTATTTTGTATATATATTTTTATGCAAATTTATTTTATTTTCATTCTTGTACATATATTTTTATAGAAATTTGCGTTATTGTATGTATATAGTTTTATATAAATTTACGTTATTTTATGTGCATTTTGTATATTTATATTTATACAAATACACATTCTTTTATTGCTATATTGTTTATTTATATTTATACGAATTTACATTATTTTATGAGTATTTTATATACATTTTTTATACGTATTTACTTACTTTTATGTGTATTTTGTATATGTATTTTTATAGAAATCTACGTTATTTTATGTGTATTCGCATATATATTTTGAAACAAATTTACATTATTTTATATGTATTTTGCATATCTATTTCAATACAAATTTTCCTTATTGTATGTGCATTTTGAATATTTATTTTGATACAAATTCAAATATTTTATGTGTATATTGGTATGAATAATTTTATAAAAAAAATGTGTTATTTTATAGGTATTTTGCATCTTAATTTTCATACAAATTTACATTATTTTATTAATATTCTGTGTATATATTTTGATACGATTTTACATTATTCTATTTGTGTTTTGTATATATTTTTTTATACATATTTACATTATTTAATGTGTATTTTGTATATATATTTCATACAAATTTACGTTATTATATGTGTATTTGTTTATATATTTTCTTTCAAATTTACATTATTTTATGTGTATTTTGTATATGTATTTCAATAGAAATTAACCTAATTTTATGTGTATTTTGTATATTTCTTTTCATACAAATTTAAATTATTTTGTGTATTTTTGAATATAGTTTTATACAAATTTAGGTTATTTTATGTACACATTTACATTATTTAATGTGTGTTTTGTATATATATTTTTATCCAAAGTTAATTTATTTTACGTTCATTTTTGGACATATATTTTTATAGAAATTAGCGTTATTTTATATGTATTTGTATATGTTTTCTCATACAAATTTACATTATTTTATTGCTATTTTGTTTATTTAGTTTGATACGAATTACATGATTATATATGTATTTTGTACATATTTTTTATACGTATTTACATTACTTAATGTGTATTTTGTTTATATATTTTTAAACAAATTTACGTTATTATATGTATTTTTATAAATATTTTGATACAAATTTACATTATTTTATGTATTTTGTATATACATTTCAATTCAAATTTAGCTTATTTTATCTGTATTTTGTATATCTATTTTCATACGAATTTAATTACTTCTGTGTATTTTTGAATACAGTTTTATACAAATTTACGTTATTTTATGTGTATTTTGTATATTTATATTTATACAAATTCACATTCTTTTATTGGTATTTTGTTTATTTATTTTGATACGAATTTACATTATTTTATGTGTATTTTGTATACATTTTTTTTATACGTATTTACTTCATTTTACGTGTATTTTGTATATATATTTTTATACAAATCTACGTTATTTTATGTATTCGTATATATATTTTGAAACAAATTTACATTGTTTTATATGTATTTTGCATATCTATTTCAATACAGATTTACCTTATTGTATGTGTATTTTGTATATTTATTTTAATACAAATAAATTTTTTATGTGTATTTTTGTATATATATTTAAAAAAAAGCGCTATTTTATGGGTATTTTCCTTCTTTATTTTCATACAAATTTACATTATTTTATTAATATTCTGTATTTATTTTGATACGATTTTACATTATTCTATTTGTGTTTTGTATATATTTAATTATACAAATTTACGTTATTTTAAGTGTATTTGTTTATGTATTTTCATTCAAATTTACATTATTTTATGTGTATTTTGTATATGTATTTCAATACAAATTTACCTATTTTTATATGTTTTTTGGATATTTATTTTCATACAAGTTTAAATTATTTTTGTGTATTTTTGTATATAGCTTTATACAAATTTAGGTTATTTTATGTGTATTTTGTATATCTATTTTCATACAAATACACATTCTTTTCATGATATTTTGTTTATTTATTTTGACACGAAATAACATTATTTAATGTGTATTTTGTATATATATTTTTAATACGTATTTACATCATATCATGTGTATTTTGTATATATATTTCTATAGTAATCTATGTTATTTTATGTGTATTCGTATATATATTTTCAAACAAATTTATAGTTTTATGTGTAATTTGCATATTTCTTCAATACAAATATACCTTATTGTATGTGCATTTTGTATATTAATTTTAATACAAATTTAATTATTCTATGTGTATTTTTGTATGTGTATTTTTATTAAAATATGCTTTATTTTCTCGATATTTTGCATCTTTATTTTCATACAAATTTACATTATTTTATTGATATTCTGTGTATTTATTTTGATATGTTTTTACATTATTCTATGTGTATTTTATATATATATATTTTATATAAAATGTATTTGTTTTCATTTCATGCAAATCTACATTATTTTATGTGTTTTTTGTACATGTATTTAAATACAAATTTAACTAGTTATATGTGTATTTTGTATATCTATTTTGTATGTATATTTTCATAGAAATTTACTCTATTTTATGAGTATTCGTATATATATTTTGATACAAATTTACATTATTAATGTGTATTTTGCATATCTATTTTAATACAAATTTACTTTATTGTACGTGCATTTTGTATATTTATTTTAATACAAATTTAATTCTTTTATATGTGTTTTTGTATATATATTCTTATGCAAATATGCGTTATTATATGGATATTTTGCATCTTTATTTTCATACAAATTTACATTATTTTATTGATATTCTCTTTATTTATTTTGATACGATTTAACATTATTCTATGTGTTTTTGTATATATATTTTTTATACATATTTACATTATTTAATGTTCATTTTGTATATATATTTTATCCAAATTTACATTATTTTATGTGTATTTGTTTATATATTTTCATACATATTTACATTATTTTATGTGTTTTTTGTATATATATTTTTCTACGTATTTAAATTATTTTATGTGTATTTTGTATATACATTTTCATAAAAAAATTACGTTATTTTATTGTGTGTATAAGTATATATTTTGATACAAATTTTATACAAATTCATGTTATTTAATGTGTATTTGTATATATATTTTCATACAAATTTATATTATTTTATGTGTATTTTTTCATATATTTCATTACAAATTTACCTTATTTTATGTTTATTTTGTATATTTATTTCTTTCAATTTTAAATTATTTTATGTGTTTATTTGTATTTGTATTTAGGTTATTTTATGTGTATTTTGTATATATATTTTCATCCAAAATTACATTATTATATTGGTATTTTCTTAATTTAATTCGATACGAATTTAGATTATTTCATAGGTATTTTGTATACATATGTGTGTTTTGTATATATATTTTTATGCAAATTTATTTTATGTTCATTTTTGTACATATATTTTTATAGAAATTTGCGTTATTGTATGTATATAGTTTTATATAAATTTACGTTATTTTATGTGCATTTTGAATATTTATATTTATACAAATACACATTCTTTTATTGCTATATTGTTTATTTATATTTATACGAATTTACATTATTATATGAGTATTTTGTATACATTTTTTTATACGTATTTACTTAATTTTATGTGTATTTTGTATATGTATTTGTATAGAAATCTACGTTATTTTATGTATTCGCATATATATTTTGAAACAAATTTACATTATTTTATATGTATTTTGCATATCCATTTCTATACAAATTTACCTTATTGTATGTGCATTTTGTATATTTATTTTGATACAAATTCAAATATTTTATGTGTATTTTGGTATCAATAATTTTATAAAAAGTGCGTTATTTTATAGGTATTTTGCATCTTAATTTTCATACAAATTTACATTATTTTATTAATATTCTGTGTATATATTTTGATACGATTTTACATTATTCTATTTGTGTTTTGTATATATTTTTTTATACATATTTACATTATTTAATGTGTATTTTGTATATATATTTCATACAAATTTACGTTATTATATGTGTATTTGTTTATATATTTTCTTTCAAATTTACATTATTTTATGTGTATTTTGTATATGTATTTCAATAGAAATTAACCTAATTTTATGTGTATTTTGTATATTTCTTTTCATACAAATTTAAATTATTTTTGTGTATTTTTCTATATAGTATTATACAAATATAGCTTAATTTATGTACCCATTTACATTATTTAATGTCTGTTTTGTATATATATTTTTAACCAAAGATAAATTATATTACGTTCATTTTTGGACAAATATTTTATAGAAATTAGCGTTATTTTATATGTATTTGTATATGTTTTCTCCATTATTTTATTGCTATTTTGTTTATTTAGTTTGATACGAATTACATGATTATATGTGTATTTTGTACATATTTTTTATACGTATTTACATTACTTAATGTGTATTTTGTTTATATATTTTTAAACAAATTTACGTTATTATATGCATTTTATAAATATTTTGATACAAATTTACATTATTTTATGTATTTTGTATATACATTTCAATTCAAATTTAGCTTATTTTATCTGTATTTTGTATATCTATTTTCATACGAATTTAATTACTTCTGTGTATTTCTGTATATAGTTTTATACAAATTTACGTTATTTTATGTGTATTTTGTATATTTATATTTATACAAATACACATTCTTTTATTGGTATTTTGTTTATTTATTTTGATACGAATTTACATTATTTTATGTGTATTTTGTATACATTTTTTTATACGTATTTACTTCATTTTACGTGTATTTTGTATATATATTTTTATACAAATCTACGTTATTTTATGTGTATTCGTATATATATTTTGAAACAAATTTACATTGTTTTATATGTATTTTGCATATCTATTTCAATACAGATTTACCTTATTGTATGTGTATTTTGTATATTTATTTTAATACAAATAAATTTTTTTATGTGTATTTTTGTATATATATTTAAAAAAAATGCGTTATTTTATGGGTATTTTCCTTCTTTATTTTCATACAAATTTACATTATTTTATTAATATTCTGTGTATTTATTTTGATACGATTTTACATTATTCTATTTGTGTTTTGTATATATTTTTTTATATATAAATTTACGTTATTTTAAGTGTATTTGTTTATGTATTTTCATTCAAATTTACATTATTTTATGTGTATTTTGTATATGTATTTCAATACAAATTTACCTATTTTTATATGTTTTTTGGATATTTATTTTCATACAAGTTTAAATTATTTTTGTGTATTTTTGTATATAGCTTTATACAAATTTAGGTTATTTTATGTGTATTTTGTATATCTATTTTCATACAAATACACATTCTTTTCTTGATATTTTGTTTATTTATTTTGACACGAATTAACATTATTTAATGTGTATTTTGTATATATATTTTTATACGTATTTACATTATTTCAAGTGTATTTTGTAAATATATTTCTATAGAAATCTGCGTTATTTTATATGTATTCGTATATATATTTTGAAACAAATTTACATTGTTTTATGTGTGTTTTGCATATTTTTTCAATACAAATTTACCTTATTGTATGTGCATTTTGTATATTAATTTTAATACAAATTTGATTAATCTATGTGTATTTTTGTATATGTATTTTTATAAAAATATGCTTTATTTTATGGGTATTTTGCATCTTTATTTTCATACAAATTTACATTATTTTATTGATATTCTGTGTATTTATTTTGATATGATTTTACATTATTCTATGTGTATTTTGTATATATATTTTATATAAAATGTATTTGTTTTCATTTCACATATCTACATTATTTTATGTGTTTTTGTACATGTATTTAAATACAAATTTAACTAGTTATATGTGTATTTTGTATATCTATTTTGTATGTATATTTTCATAGAAATTTACTCTATTTTATGAGTATTCGTATATATATTTTGATACAAATTTACATTATTAATGTGTATTTTGCATATCTATTTCAATACAAATTTACTTTATTGTACGTGCATTTTGTATATTTATTTTAATACAAATTTAATTATTTTATATGTATTTTTGTATATATTTTTATGCAAATATGCGTTATTATATGTATATTTTGCATCTTTATTTTCATACAAATTTACATTATTTTATTGATATTCTCTTTATTTATTTTGATACGATTTAACATTATTCTATGTGTTTTTTGCATATATTTTTTTATAAATCTATACATTAATTAATGTTCATTTTGTATATATATTTTATCCAAATTTACATTATTTTATGTGTATTTGTTTATATATTTTCATACATATTTACATTATTATATGTGTTTTTTGTATATACAAATTTATATTATTTTATGTGTATTTTTTCATATATTTCATTACAAATTTACCTTATTTTATGTTTATTTTGTATATTTATTTCATTCAATTTTAAATTATTTTATATGTATATTTGTATTTGTATTTAGGTTATTTTATATATATATATATATATATATTTTCATCCAAAATTACATTATTATATTGGTATTTTCTTAATTTAATTCGATACGAATTTAGATTATTTCATAGGTATTTTGTATACATACTTTTATACTCATTTACATTATCTAATGTGTGTTTTGTATATATATTTTTATGCAAATTTATTTTATGTTCATTTTTGTACATATATTTTTATAGAAATTTGCGTTATTTTATGTATATAGTTTTATATAAATTTACGTTATTTTATGTGTATTTTGTATATTTATATTTATACAAATACACATTCTTTTATTGCCATATTGTTTATTTATATTTATACGAATTTACATTATTTTATGAGTATTTTGTATATATTTTTTTATACGTATTTATTTAATTTTATGTGTATTTTGTATATGTATTTTTATAGAAATCTACGTTATTTTATGTGTATTCGCATATATATTTTGAAACAAATTTACATTATTTTATATGTATTTTGCATATCTATTTCAAAACAAATTTACCTTTTGTATATGCATTTTGTATATTTATTTTGATACAAATTTAAATATTCTATGTGTATTTTGGTATCAATAATTTTATAAAAAATGCGTTATTTTATAGGTATTTTGCATCTTAATTTTCATACAAATTTACATTATTTTATTAATATTCTGTGTATATATTTTGATACGATTTTACATTATTCTATTTGTGTTTTGTATATATTTTTTTATTCATATTTACATTATTTAATGCGTATTTTGTATTTATATTTCATACAAATTTACGTTATTATATGTGTATTTGTTTATATATTTTCTTTCAAATTTACATTATTTTATGTGTATATTGTATATGTATTTCAATAGAAATTAACCTAATTTTATGTGTATTTTGTATATTTCTTTTCAAACAAATTTAAATTATTTTTGTGTATTTTTGTATATAGTTTCATACAAATTTAAGTTCTTTTATGTACGCATTTACATTATTTAATGTGTGTTTTGTATATATATTTTTATCCAAAGTTAATTTATTTTACGTTCATTTTTGGACATATATTTTTATAGAAATTAGCGTTATTTTATATGTATTTGTATATGTTTTCTCATACAAATTTACATTATTTTATTGCTATTTTGTTTATTTAGTTTGATACGAATTACATGATTATATGTGTATTTTGTACATATTTTTTATACGTATTTACATTACTTAATGTGTATTTTGTTTATATATTTTTAAACAAATTTACTTTATTATATGTATTTTTATAAATATTTTGATACAAATTTACATTATTTTATGTATTTTGTATATACATTTCAATTCAAATTTAGCTTATTTTATCTGTATTTTGTATATCTATTTTCATACGAATTTAATTACTTCTGTGCATTTTTGTATATAGTTTTATACAAATTTACGTTATTTTATGTTTATTTTGTATATTTATATTTATAGAAATAAACATTCTTTTATTGGTATTTTGTTTATTTATTTTGATACGAATTTACATTATTTTATGTGTATTTTGAATACATTTTTTTATACGTATTTACTTCATTTTACGTGTATTTTGTATATATATTTTTATACAAATCTACGTTATTTGATGTGTATTCGTATATATATTTTGAAACAAATTTACATTGTTTTATATGTATTTTGCGTATCTATTTCAATACAGATTTACCTTATTGTATGTGTATTTTGTATATTTATTTTAATACAAATAAATTTTTTTATGTGTATTTTTGTATATATTTAAAAAAAAAAGTGTTATTTTATGGGTATTTTGCTTCTTTTTTTTCATACAAATTTACATTATTTTATTAATATTCTGTGTATTTATTTTGATACGATTTTACATTATTCTATTTGTGTTTTGTATATATTTTTTTATACAAATTTACGTTACTTTAAGTGTATTTGTTAATGTATTTTCATTCAAATTTACAGTATTTTATGTGTATTTTGTATATGTATTTCAATACAAATTTACCTAATTTTATGTGTATTTTGTATATTTATTTTCATACAAATTTAAATTATTTTTGTGTATTTTTGTATATAGTTTTTTACAAATTTATGTTATCTTATGTGTATTTTGTATGTTTATTTTCATACAAATACACATTCTTTTATTGACATTTTGTTTATTTATTTTGACGCGAATTTACATTATTTAATGTGTATATTGTATATATATTTTATACGTATTTACATCCTTTCATGTGTATTTTGTATATTTATAAAAAAAACGTTATTTTATGGGTATTTTGCATCTTTATTTTTATACAAATTTACATTATTTTATTTACATTCTGTGTATTTATTTTAATACGATTTTACATTATTCTATTTGTGTTTTGTATATATACTTTTTATACATATTTACATTATTTAATGAGTATTTTTTATATATATTTTATACAAATTTATGTTAATTTAAGTGTATTTGTTTATATATTTTCATTCAAATTTACATTATTTTATGTGTATTTTGTATATGTATTTCTTTACAAATTTACCTAATTTTATGTGTATTTTGTATATTTATTTTCATACAAATTTAACTTATTTTTGTGTATTTTTATATATAGTTTTATACAAATTTACGTTATTTTATGTGTATTTTGTATATGTATTTTCATACAAATACTCATTCTTTTATTGATATTTTAATTATTTATTTTGACACGTATTTACAACATTTCATGTGTATTTTGTATATATATTTCTATAGAAATCTACGTTATTTTATGTGTATTCGTATATATATTTTGAAACAAATCTACATTATTTTATGTGTATTTTGTTTATATATTTCATTATAAATTTGGCTTGTTTTAAGTTTATTTTTATATCTATTTTCATTCAAATTCAAATCATTTTATGTGTATATATTTATTTGTATTTACGTTATTTTATGTGTATTTTGTATATATATTTTCATTCAAAATTACATTATTTTATAGGTATTTTGTTCATTTATTTCGATACGAATTTAGATTATTTCATGTGTATTTTCTATACATATACATATAGAGTAAATTTCTATGAAAATATATATTCAAAATACATATAAAATTATGTAAATAAGTATAAAAATATATATATCAAATACACCTAAAAAAAATGAAAACTCGTATCAAAATAAATAAACAAAATTCCGATAAAAGAACGTAAATTCGAAATAAATAAATAAACAAAATACCAATAAAAGAATTTGTATTTGGATAAATATAAATATACAAAATACACATACAAAATAAACATAAAAGAAGGTAGATTTGTAATAAAATATATGTACAAAATACACATAAAATAGTGTAAATTTATATGAAAATATATATACAAATACACATAAAATACCATGAATTTGTATAAAAATATATATACAAAAAAAATATTAAATAATGGAAAAGCGAATAAAAATATATATACAAAGTACATAATTTTATAAAGTAATGTAAATTCGTATCAATATAAATCAACAAAACACCAATAAAATAATATATATTTGAATGAAAATAAATTTACAAAATACACATAACATAACTAAAATTTGTATTAAAATATATACAAAAATACATAGAAATAATTTGAGTTTGTGTGAAAATAGATATACAAAATACACATAAAACTAGGTAAATTTCCTTTGAAATGTATATACAAAATATCCATAAAATATTGTAAATTTGTGTCAAAATATATAAAAAAATACACATAAAATAACCTAAATTTGTATGAAAAATATATACAAAATACACATAGAATAATGTCAATTCCTATCAAAATGAATGACCAGAATATCAATAAAATAATGTAAATTTGTATGAAAATAAAGATGCAAAATACCCAAAAAATAAAGAATATGTTTATAAAAAATACAGATACAAAAATACACATCGAATAATTAAATTTGTTTTAAAATTAATATACAAAATGCGTATATAATAAGGTAAATTTGTATTAAAAATTATGCAATATACACGTTTTCTCATACAAATTTATATTATTTTACTGGTATTTTGTTTATTTATTTTGATACGAATTACATGATTATATATGTATTTTGTACATATTTTTTTTATACGTATTTACATTATTTAATGTGTATTTTGTTTATATATTTTCATACAAATTTACGTTATTATATGTGTATTTGTATAAATATTTTGATACAAATTTACTTTATTTCATGTATTTTGTATATATATTTGAATTCAAATTTAGCTTATTTCGTGTGTATTTTGTATATATTTTCATACAAATTTAATTACTTTTGTGTATTTTTGTATATAGTTTTATATAAATTTACGTTATTTTATGTGTATTTTGTATATTTATATTTATACAAATACACATTCTTTTATTGGTATTTTGTTTATTTATTTTGATACGAATTTACATTATTTTATGTGTATTTTGTATACATTTTTTATACGTATTTACTTCATTTTATGTGAATTTTGTAAATATATTTTTATAGAAATCTACGTTATTTTAAGTGTATTCGTATATATATTTTGAAACAAATTTACATTGTTTTATATGTATTTTGCATATCTATTTCAATACAAATTTACCTTATTGTATGTGTTTTTTGTATATTTATTTTAATACAAATCAATTTTTTTATGTGTATTTTGGTATATATATTTTGATAAAAAAAAAGCGTTATTTTATTGGTATTTTGCTTCTTAATTTTCATACAAATTTACATTATTTTATTAATATTCTGTGTATTTTTTATACAAATCTACGTTATCTTAAGTGTATTTGTTTATGTATTTTCATTCAAATTTACATTGTTTTATGTATATTTTGTGTATGTATTTCAATACAAATTTACCTAATTTTATGTGTATTTTGTACATTTATTTTCATACAAATTTAAAATAGTTTTGAGTATTTTTTTATATAGTTTGATACAAATTTAGGTTATTTTATGTGTATTTTGTATATCTATTTTCATACAAATATACATTCTTTTATTGATATTTTGTTTATTTATTTTGACGCGAATTTACATTATTTAATGTTTTTTTTGTATATATATTTTTATACGTATTTACATCATTTCATGTGTATTTTGTATAGTTTTAAACAAATTTATATGATTTAATGTGTATTTTGTATATATATATTTATACAAATACACATTCTTTTATTGGTATTTTGTTTATTTATTTTGATACTAATTTACATTATTTTATGTGTATTTTGTATACATTTTTTATACGTATTTACTTAGTTTTATGTGTATTTTGCATATATATTTTTATAAAAATCTACCTTATTTCATGTGTATTCGTATATATATTTTGAAACAAATTTACATTGTTTATATGTATTTTGCATATCTATTTTTGTATATTCTGTATTTATTTTTGTTATACATAGAATAATGTAAAATCGTATCAAAATAGGTACACAGAATATCAATAAAATAATTTAAATTTGTATGAAAATAAAGATGTAAAATACCCATAAGATAAAGCATTTTTTTTTTTAATACATATAAAAAAATACACATAGAATAATTAAATTTGTATTAAAATTAATATACAAAATGCACACATACAATAAGGTAAATTTGTATTGAAAAAAAACGCAAAATACAAATAAAACAGTGTAAATTTGTTTCAAAATATATATACGAATACACATAAAATAACGTAGATTTCTATAGAAATATATATACAAAATACACATGAAATTATGTAAATACGTATAAAAATATATATATAAAATACATATTAAGTAATGTAAATTCTTGACAAAATAAATAAACAAAATATCATGAAAAGAATGTGTATTTGTATGAAAATAAATAATAGATAATAAATTTGTATGTAATATATATGCAAGATACACATTAAATAATGTAAATATGTATAAAAAAATATATACAAAAAACAAATAGAATAATGTAAAATCGTATCAAAATAAATACACCGAATATTAATAAAATAATGTAAATTTGTATGAAAATAAAGATGCAAAATTAACATCAAATAGCGCATTTCTTATAAAAATATATATACCAAAATACACATAAAATATTTAAATTTGTATTGAAAGAAATATACAAAATGCACATACAGTAAGGTAAACTTGTTGAAAGAGATATGCAAAATACATATAAAAAATGTAAATTTGTTTCAAAATATATATACGAATACACATAAAATAACGTAAATTTCTATAAAAATATATATACAAAATACACATAAAATTAGGTAAATACGTATCAAAAAATGTAAACAAAATACACATAAAATAATATAAATTGAAACAAAATAAATAAACAAAATACCAATAAAAGAATGTGTATTTCTGTGTATTTTGTATATAGTTTTATACAAATTTACGATACAAATACAAATACAAATATACACATTAAATAATTTAAAATTGAATGAAATAAATATACAAAATAAACATAAAATAAGATAAATTTGTAATAAAATATATGTAAGAATACACATGAAATAATATAAATTTGTATGAAAATATTTATACAAATACACATAAAATAACATGAATTTGTATAAAATTTGTTTCAAAATATATACGAATACACACAATAAAATAACGTAAATTTTATGAAAATGTATATATAAATACACATAAAATAATGTAAATACGTAGAAAATATATATACAAAATACACATAAAATAATGTAAACTCGTATCAAAATAAATAAACAAAATTCCAATAAAAGAATGAATATTTGTAGGAAAATAAATATACAAAATACAAATAATTTTTTTTAAATTTGTATAAAAATATATACAAAAAATACGCAAAAATAATTTACATTTTTTGGAAAATAGATATGCAAAATACACATAAAATTAGGCAAATTTGTATTGAAATACATATACAAAATACACATAAAATATTGTAAATTTGTATGAAAATATATAAATAAATACACATAAAATAACGTAAATTTATATAAATTATATATATAAAATATACATTAAATAATGTAAATGTGTATAAAAATATATATACAAAATACACATAGAATAATGTAAACTCGTATCAAAATAAATAAACAGAATATCAATAAAATAATGTAAATTTGTATGAAAATAAAGATGCAAAATACCCATATAATAACACATATTTTTACAAAAGTACACATAAAATAATTAAATTTGTATTAAAATAAATATACAAAATACACATACAATATGGTAAATTTGTATTTAAATAGATATGCAAAATACACATAAATAATGTAAATTTGTATCAAAATATATATACGAATACACATAAAACAGAGTAAATTTCTATGAAAATATATATTCAAAATACATATAAATAAAAATAAAAATATACATATCAAATACACCTAGAATAATGTAAATTCGTATCAAAATAAATGAACAAAATTCCGATAGAAGAACATATATATGTAGGAAAATAAATATACAAAATACACATAAAATTACGAAAATTTGTATAAAAATATATACAAAAATACACAAAATTAATTTCATTTTGTATGAAAATAGATATAAAAAATACACATATAATTAGTTAAATTTGTATTTAAATACATGTACAAAATATACATGAAACTAGGTAAATTTGTATTGAAATACATATACAAAATACACATAAAATAATATTTAAATTTGAATGAAAATATATAAAAAAAACACACCTAAAATAACGTAAATTTGTATAAAATATATATACAAAATACACATTAAATAATGTAAATATGTATAAAAAATAAATACAAACCACAAATAGAATAATGTAAAATTGTATCAAAATAAATACACAGAATGTTAATAAAATAATGTAAATTTGTTTGTAAATTAAGATGCAAAATACCCATAAAATAACGCATTTTTTTTAAATATATATACCAAAATACACATAAAATATTTGAATTTGTATTAAATTAAATATACAAAATGTACATACAATAAGATAAATTTGTATTGAAATAGATATGCAAAATACATATAAAACAATATAAATTTGTTTCAAAATATATATACGAATACACATAAAATAACGTAGATTTCTATAAAAATACATACAAAATACACATAAAAAGAAGTAAATACGTATAAACAAATGTATAAAAAATACACATCAAATAATGTAAACTCGTATCAAAATAAATAAACAAAATACCAATAAAAGAATGTGTATTTGTATAAATATAAATATACAAAATACACATAAAATACCGTAAATTATTATAAAACTATATACAAAAATACACAGAAGTAATTAAATTTGTATGAAAATAGATATACAAAATACAAATAAAATAAGATAAATTTGAATTGAAATGTATATACAAAATACATAAAATAATGTAAATTTGTATCAAAATATTTATACAAATACACATATAATAACGTAAATTTGTATAAAAATATATAAATACACTTTAAATAATGTAAACACGTATAAAAAACATGTACAAAATTCACATATAATCATGTAATTCGTATCAAAATAAATAAACAAAATAGCAATAAAATAATAATAATAATAATAATAAATGGTTTATTCATTTGTAGGCAGCCATTAAATAATGTAAACTCGCGTCAAAATAAATAAACAAAATATCAATAAAAGAATGTGTGTTTGTTTGAAAATAGATATAGAAAATACACATAAAATAACCTAAATTTGTATAAAACTATATACAAAAATACACAAAAATAATTTAAATTTGTATGAAAATAAATATAAAAATACACCTAAAATTATGTAAATTTGTATTGAAATATATATACAAAACACACTTAAATTAATGTAAATTTGAATGAAAATATAAACAAATATACTTAAAATAACGTAAATTTGTATCAAATATATATAAAAAAATACACATTAAAAAATGTAAATATGTATAAAAAAAATATATACAAAACAAAAATAGAATAATATAAAATCGTATCAAAATATATACACAGAATATTAATAAAATAATGTAAATTTGTATGAAAATTAAGATGCAAAATACCTATAAAATAACGCATTTTTTATAAAATTATATATAAAAAATACACATAAAATATTTGAATTTGTATTAAAATAAATATATAAAATGCACATACAATAAGGTAAATTTGTATTGAAATAGATATGCAAAATACATATAAAACAATGTAAATATGTTTCAAAATATATATACGAAAACACATAAAATAACGTAGATTTCTATAAAAATATATATACAAAATACACATAAACTAAGTAAATACGTATAAAAAATGTATACAAAATACACATAAAATAAAGAAAATTCGTATAAATATAAATGAACAAAATACCAATAAAAAAATGTGTATTTGTATAAATATAAATATACAAAATGCACATAAAATAACGTGAATTTATATAAAACTATATACAAAAATACACAGAAGTAATTAAATTTGTATGAAAATAGATATACAAAATACACACAAAATCAGCTGAATTTGAATTGAAATATATATAAAAAATACATAAAATAAAGTAAACTTGTATCAAAATATTTTTAACAAATACACATATAATAACGTAAATTTGTATAAAAATATATAAACAAAATACACATTAAGTAATGTAAATACGTATAAAAAAATATGTACAAAATACATATATAATCATGTAATTCGTATGAAAATAAATAAACAAAAAACCAATAAAATAATGTAAATTTGTATGAGAAAACATATACAAAATACACATAAAATTACGCAAATTTTTATAAAAATATATGTACAAAAATGCACATAAAGTTAATTTGCATGAAAAAATATACACAAAGCACACATTAGATAATGTAAATGAGTATAAAAATATGTATACGAAATACCTATGAAATATTCTAAATTCGTATCGAGTTAAATTAAGAAAATACCAATAAAATAATGTAATTTTGGATGAAAATATATATATAGAAAACACACATAAAATAAACTAAATGCAAAAACAAATATACATATTAAATAATTTAAAATTAAATGAAATAAATATACAAAATAAACATAAAATAAAGTAAATTTGTAATGAAATATATGTAAAAATACACATAAAATTATATAAATTTGTATGAAAATATATATACAAATACACATAAAATAACAAGAATTTGTATAAAATTTGTATCAAAATATATACGAATACACACAATAAAATAACGTAAATTTTTATGAAAATGTATATATAAAATACACATAAAATAATTTAAATACGTAGAAAAATATATATACAAAATACATATAAAATAATGTAAAATCGTAGCAAAATAAATAAACAAAATTCTAATAAAAAATGTATATTTGTAGGAAAATATATATACAAAATACAAATAAAATAACTAAAATTTGTATAAAAATATATACAAATATACACAAAAATAATTTAAATTTGTTTGAAAATAGAGATGCAAAATACACATAAAGATAGGCAAATTTGTATTGAAATACATATACAAAACTCACATAAAATAATGTAAATTTGTATGAAAATATATAAACAAATACACATAAAATAATGTAAATTTGGATAAAATATATAAACAAAATATACATTAAATATTTTAAATATGTATAAAAATATATTATATTATATATATTTTTTTTGAAATTTGCGTTATTTATGTGTATTTTGTATATGTTTTCTCATACAAATTTACATTATTTTATTGTTATTTTGTCTATTTATTTTTATACGAATTACATGATTATTTGTGTATTTAGTACATATTTTTTCATACGTATTTGTTAGTGGTAGCGAGTGTTCTAAGTGCTAATCGGTTCACGGATAGAGAAAGTCATATCCGCCAGGGTTACTTTATTAGACAAAACTTACACAGCTCATCACGACAAGGACAACACATAGGATAGGTGTTTGTTTGTGTATGCGTTTGTGTGAATGTTGTTTGTGTAGGTTAACATTTAAGTGTTGGTGTATATGTGGAACAATGTGTAACGGTGGACAACAAGAGAACGTGGACGGACAGTCAAAGGTAAACGAATACAAGGAAAGTTAACGATGAAGACGCGACAAGACAGACTGACAGACACAGTGACGATGGACATTACATGAAAACACTGAGAATCTTAGTCTCTTTGCAGCACCCATTTTCTTGTCACTGAGGGAAGGAACACGGAATTTGAGCGGTGACTGCTGGATTTCCCCAGTGACGAGGAAGGAGGAACGAAATCTTCCCTGGTGCTGGGGCGCTGTGGCAGACGGTGATGCGTTGCGATGAGTAGCGTTGTGTAGAGTTGTGTCGAGATGCGCGGTAAGTGCGAAGTAGTTGCGTTGAGGTGCGCGGTAAGTTGCGCTGAGTAGAGTTGCGTTGAGGTTCAGCTACGGTGAGTCGAGCTGGGGCGAGTAGTGCAGTGACAACAGCTACGGTGAGTCGAGCTGGAGTAATGCAGTGACAACAGCTACGGTGAGTCGAGCTGGAGTGAGTAATGCGCTGACAACAGCTACGGTGAGTCGAGCTGGAGTGAGTAATGCAGTGACAACAGCTACGGTGAGTCGAGCTGGAGTGAGTAATGCAGTGACAACAGCTACGGTGAGTCGAGCTGGAGTGAGTAATGCAGTGACAACAGCCGGTGAGTCGAGCTGGAGTAATGCGGTGACAACAGCTACAATAAGTCGAGCTGGAGTGAGTAATGCAGTGACAACAGCTACGGTGAGTCGAGCTGGAGTGAGTAATGCAGTGACAACAGCTACGGTGAGTCGAGCTGGAGTGAGTAGTGCAGTGACAACAGCTACGGTGAGTCGAGCTGGAGTGAGTGCAGTGACAACAGCTACGGTGAGTCGAGCTGGAGTGAGTAATGCAGTGACAACAGCTACGGTGAGTCGAGCTGGAGTGAGTAATGCAGTGACAACAGCTACGGTGAGTCGAGCTGGAGTGAGTAATGCAGTGACAACAGCTACGGTGAGTCGAGCTGGAGTAATGCAGTGACAACAGCTACGGTGAGTCGAGCTGGAGTGAGTAGTGCAGTGACAACAGCTACGGTGAGTCGAGCTGGAGTGAGTAATGCGGTGACAACAGCTACGGTGAGTCGAGCTGGAGTGAGTAATGCGGTGACAACAGCTACGGTGAGTCGAGCTGGAGTGAGTAGCGCGTAGGAGACAGCTACGGTGAGTCGAGCTGAGATGAGTAGCGCAGTGAGGACAGCTACGGTAAGTCGAGCTGAAGTGTTGAGCAGCGATGAGTTGAGCAGCGAGGGTTGAGCAGCGAGGGGTTGAGCAGCGAGGTTGAGCAGCGAGGTTGAGTAGCGAGGAGTTGAGCAGCGTGAGGTGGGCTGCATGAGGTGGGCTGCGTAAGGTGGGCTGCGTGAGGTGGGCTGCGGTGAGTTGAGTGGTTGGCTGTTTAATAGATCCTGGAAGGCTTGAATCCGCACTCCCGAATCGCGAACCACGTAGACGGGTCCTGAGCAGAAGAGTGGTGCTCTGAAGGACACCGCCGTAGTAGAGGAAGAGTTGCATGTCGTCGTCAGGTATGGTGAAGTCGAGCGGCGTGGAGATGGGCACAGGCACTGGCGTAAACGCGCCGGGGGCCACGGCAGTCATAGAGTGCGTCGAGGGAACTGCGTGAAGGCGCTGGCTGACAGCGTGTCAGGGGCCTCGGCAGTCGGTGAGAGAACGACTGCGTGTATTAAAGGCGCCAGCTGCCAGCGTGTCAGGGGCCTAGGCAGTCAGTGAGGGCGTCTAATGCCCGCGTGGTATGGCGATATATGCCAGCGTGCCAGTGAGCACAACCGGTTGAAATTGAGGGCGCAAGCATATGCCAGGAGCCGCGGCAGTCGTGAGTGCGTCGAACGACTGCGTGGAAGGCGCCAGATGCCAGCGAGCCGGGGCCACAGCGAGTTGAAAAGTTAGGGCGCCAGCATGTGCCAGGAGCCGCGGCAGTCCGTGAGAGTAAAACGAACTGCGTGTACTGTAGGCGCTGGCACGTGCCAGGGGCCTCTGTGGCTCGAGGGTGAACCAGTGTTCAAAAGGCACTGTAACACAACACTGCACGCTTAGTGGGTAACACTGTGACACTAACTGTTGCTGGGGACGTACTGCACTGAACTGTTGCTGGACACACTGCACTATACACAAGGATCCACAAGTGTAGGATAATCCAAGAGGGCGGTGGTAGATCCAGGAGGCGGTGGTTAATCCAGGGGGCAGCTAGTAATCCCAGTGGGGTGTCACACTGTGTTTGCGTGTCTCTGAGTCTGTGTGGTGTGTGGCGGCGTATACACTGAGTCTGTATGGCGTGTACACCGAGTCTGTGTGTGGCGTGTACACTGAGTGTGTGGCACTGTGTCTCAGTAATATGTCGCACTGTGAGTGTTCCTGAGTCTGTGTAGCGTGTCACACGGTGTGCGTGTCTCAGTCGCCGGACCAGCAGAAAAGCAGGGAGGAGGAGGGGTGGGGGTGGGTGGGTGAGCGCCGGGAGAAGCACCATGGGGCACAAAAGATGCCTGAAGGGCGCTGAAGATGCCTGGAGGAGGCGCACAGAGGGAGCCTAGAAGAGGCGCACAGAGGGAGCCTGGAAGAGGCGCACAGAGGGTGCCTGGAAGAGGCGCACAGAGGGTGCCTGGAAGAGGCGCACAGAGGGTGCCTGGACGAGGCTCACAGAGGGTGCCTGGCAGAGGGGCACAGAGGGTGCCTGGGGGAGGCACAGAGGGTGCCTGGAGGAGGCACAGAGGGTGCCTGGTGGAGGCACAGAGGGTGCCTGGAGGAGGCACAGAGGGTGCCTGGGGACGGCGCAGAGGGCGCCTAGGGGTGGGCGGGGGAAAACCCTGAAGGTGGCAACTACGCCTATGGCGTGTGTTTTTCCCGACCTGAGTGCTCAGCCCCACGAACCCCGAATGGAGGTGAGGATTTTGCCAGGAGAGGGCGGACGAATGGACAAGTTACCCTGCCCAGGTCCTCCACTCTAGGAGAGGTGCCCTTAAAACGGCACTGGCCATAAGCCTTGAACCATAGCAACACTGCGGGGTCACCAATTGTTAGTGGTAGCGAGTGTTCTAAGTGCTAATCGGTTCACGGATAGAGAAAGTCATATCCGCCAGGGTTACTTTATTAGACAAAACTTACACAGCTCATCACGACAAGGACAACACATAGGATAGGTGTTTGTTTGTGTATGCGTTTGTGTGAATGTTGTTTGTGTAGGTTAACATTTAAGTGTTGGTGTATGTGTGGAACAATGTGTAACGGTGGACAACAAGAGAACGTGGACGGACAGTCAAAGGTAAACGAATACAAGGAAAGTTAACGATGAAGACGCGACAAGACAGACTGACAGACACAGTGACGATGGACATTACATGAAAACACTGAGAATCTTAGTCTCTCTTTGCAGCACCCCATTTTCTTGTCACTGAGGGGAAGGAACACGGAATTTGAGCGGTGACTGCTACATATTTACATTATTTAATGTGTATTTTGTTTATATATTTTTATACAAATTTACGTTATTATATGAGTATTTGTATAAGTATTTTGATACAAATTTACATTATTTTATGTATTTTGTATATATATTTCAATTCAAATTTAGCTTATTTTATGTGTATTTTGTATATCTATTTATTTTGATACAAAATCAAATATTTTATGTGCTTTCGTATATATTTTTATAAAAAATGCGTTATTTTATGGGTATTTTGCATCTTAAATTTCATACAAATTTACATTATTTCATTAAAATTTTGTGTATTTATTTTGATACGATTTTACATTATTCTATTTGTGTTTTGTATATATTTTTTTATACATATTTACATTATTTAATGTGTATTTTGTATATATATTTGATACAAATATACGCTATTTTAAGTGTATGTTTATATATTTTCATTCAAATCTACATTATTTTATGTGTATTTTGTATATGTATTTCAATACAAATTTACCTAATTTTATGTGTTTTTTGTATATTTATTTTCATACAAGTTTAAATTATTTTTGTGTATTTTTGTATATAGTTTTATACAAATTTAGGTTATTTTATGTGTATTTTGTATATCTATTTTCATACAAATACACATTCTTTTCATGATATTTTGTTTATTTATTTTGACACGAATTTACATTATTTAATATGTATTTTGTATATATATTTTTATACGTATTTACATCATTTCATGTGTATTTTGTATATATATTACTATAGAAATCTACGTTATTTTATGTGTATTCGTATATATATTTTGAAAAAAATTTACATTGTTTTATGTGTATTTTGCATATTTTTTCAATACAAATTTACCTTATTGAATGTGCATTTTGTATATTAATTTTAATACAAATTTGATTATTCTATATGTATTTTTGTATATGTATTTTTTTTAAAAATATGCTTTATTTTATGGGTATTTTGCATCTTTATTTTCATACAAATTTACATTATTTTATTGATATTCTGTGTATTTATTTTGATATGATTCTACATTATTCTATGTGTATTTTGTATATATATTTTATATAATATGTACCTTATTTTATGTGTATTTGTTTTCATTTCCTACAAATTTACATTATTTTATGTGTTTTTTGTACATGTATTTAAATACAAATTTAACTAGTTATATGTGTATTTTGTATATCTATTTTGTATGTATATTTTCATAGAAATTTACTCTGTTTTATGAGTATTCGTATATATATTTTGAAACAAATTTACATTATTCATGTGTATTTTGCATATCAATTTCAATACAAATTTACTTTATTGTACTTGCATTTTGTATATTTATTTTAATACAAATTTAATTATTTTATATATATTTTTGTATATATTTTTATGCAAATATGCGTTATTATAGAAATATTTTGCATATTTATTTCCATACAAATTTACATTATTTTATTGATATACGGTTTATTTATTTTGATACGATTTAACATTATTCCATGTGTGTTTTGTATATATCTTTTTTATACATATTTACATTATTTAATGTTTATTTTGTATATATATTTTATCCAAATCTACATTATTTTATGTGTATTTGTTTATAAATTTTCATACAAATTTACTTTATTTTATGTGTATTTTGTATATATATTTTTCTACGTATTTATATTATTTTATGTCTATTTTGTATATACATTTTCATAAAAATTTACGTTATTTTATCGTGTGTATTCGTATATATTTTGATACAAATTTTATACAAATTCATGTTATTTAATGTGTATTTGTATATATATTTTCATACAAGTTTATATTATTTTATGTGTATTTATACATATATTTCATTACAAATTTACCTTATTTTATGTTTATTTTGTATATTTATTTCATTCACATTTTAAAAATTTTATGTGTATATTTGTATTTGTATTTAGGTTATTTTATGTGTATTTTCTATATATATTTTCATCCAAAATTACATTATTTTATTGGTATTTTCTTAATTTAACTCGATACGAATTTAGATTATTTCATAGGTATTTTGTATATATATTTTTATACTTATTTACCTTATCTAATGTGTGTTTTGTATATATATTTTTATGCAAATTTATTTTATGTGCATTTTTGTACATATATTTTTATAGAAATTTGCGTTATTTTATGTGTATTTTGTATATGTTTTCTCATTCAAATTTATATTATTTCATTGGTATTTTGTTTATTTATTTTGATACGAATTACATGATTATATGTGTATTTTGTACATATTTTTTATACGTATTTACATTATTTAATGTGTATTTTGTTTATATATTATTATACAAATTTACGTTATTATATGTCTATTTGTATAAATATTTTCATACAAATTTACTTTATTTTATGTATTTTGTATATATATTTCAATTCAAATTTAGCTTATTTTGTGTGTATTTTGTATATCTATTTTCATACAAATTTAATTATTTTTGTGTATTTTTTAATATAGTTTTATTTACGTTATTTTATGTGTATTTCGTATATTTATATTTATGCAAATACACATTTTTTAATTGGTAGTTTGTTTATTTATTTTGATACGAATCTACATTATTTTATGTGTATTTTGTATACATTTTTTATACGTATTTACTTAATTTTATGTGTATTTTGTATATGTATTTTTATAGAAATCTACGTTATTTTATGAGTATTCGTATATATATTTTGAAACAAATTTACATTGTTTTATATGTATTTTGCATATCTATTTCAATACAAATTTACCTTATTGTGTGTGTATTTTGTAAATTTATTTTAATAGAAATATAATTTTTTTATGTGTATATTTGTATATATATTTTTATAAAAAAAAGGCGTTATTTATTGGGTATTTTGCTTCTTTATTTTCATACAATTTTACATTATTTTATTGGTATTTTGTTTATTTAGTTTGATACGAATTACATAATTATATGTGCATTTTGTACATAATTTTTATACTGATTTACATTACTTAATTTGTATTTTGTTGATATATTTTTAAACAAATTTACGTTATTATATGTATTTTTATAAATATTTTGATACAAATTTATATTATTTTATGTATTTTGCATATACATTTCAATTCAAATTTAGCTTATTTTATCTGTATTCTGTATATCTATTTTCATACGAATTTAATTACTTCTGTGTATTTTTGTATTAGTATTATACAAATTTACGTTATTTTATGTGTATTTTTATATTTATATTGATACAAATACACATTCCTTTATTGGTATTTTGTTTATTTATTTAGATACGAATTTACATTATTTTATGTGTATTTTTTATACATTTTTTTTATACGTATTTACTTCATTTTATGTGTATTTTGTATATATATTTTTATTTAAATCTACGTTATTTTATATGTATTCGAATATATATTTTGAAACAAATTTACATTGTTTTATATGTATTTTGCATATCTATTTCAATACAAATTTATCTTATTGTATGTGTATTTTGTATATTTATTTTAATACAAATTTAATTTTTTTATGATTTTTTTTATAAATATTTTTATAAAAAAAAAAGCGTTATTTTATGGGTATTTTGCTTCTTTATTTTCATACAAATTTATATTATTTTATTAATATTCTGTGTATCTATTTTGATACGATTTTACTTTATTCTATTTGTGTTTTGTATATATTTTTTTATACAAATTTACGTTATTCTAAGTGTATTTGTTTATGTATTTTCATTCAAATTTACATTATTTTATGTATATTTTGAATATGTATGTCAATATAAATTTACCTACTTCTATGTGTATTTTGTATATTTATTTTCATACAAATTTAAATTATTTTTGTGTATTTTTGTATATAGTTTTATACAAATTTAGGTTACTTTATGTGTATTTTGTATATTTATTTTCATACAAATACACATTCTTTTTTGATATTTTGTTTATTTATTTTGACGCGAATTTACATTATTTAATGTGTATTTTGTATATATATTTTTATACGTATTTACATCACTACATGTGTATTTTGTATATATATTCCTATAGAAATCTACGTTATTTTATGTTTATTCGTATATATAATTTGAAACAAATTTACACTGTTTTATGTGTATTTTGCATATTTTTTCAATACAAATTTTCCTTATTGTATGTGCATTTTGATTATTAATTTTAATACAAATTTAATTATTCTATGTGTATTTTTGTATATGTATTTGTAAAAAAAATATGCTTTATTTTATGGGTATTTTGCATCTTTATTTTCATACAAATTTAAATTATTATATTGATATTCTGTGTACTTATTTTGATACGATTTTACATTATTCTATGTGTATTTTGTATATGAGTTTCAATACAAATTTACCTAATTTCATTTGTATTTTGTGTGTTTATTTTCATACAAATTTAAATTATTTTTGTGTATTTTTGTATGTATTTTTTATATATATTTTTATAGAAATTTACGTTTTTTTGTGTGTATTCGTATATATATTTTGAAATAAATTTACATTGTTTTATGTGTGTTTTGCATATCTATATCAATACAAATTTACAATATTGAACGTGCATTTTTTTTATTTATTTTAATTCAAATTTAATTATTTGATGTGTGTTTTTTTATACATATTTTTATAAAAATATGCTTTTTTATGGGTATTTTGCATCTCTATTTTCATACAAATTTATATTATTTTATTGATATTCTCTGTATTTATTTTGATACGATTTTACATTATTCTATGTGTATTTTGTAAGTATTTTATTTTACATATTTACATGCACATGGTACAGAAATGCACGTAAAATAAAGTAAATTTATATAAAAATATATATACAAAACACACATTGAATAATGTAAATGCGTAAAAAAAATATGTATACAAAATACCTATGAAATAATCTAAATTCTCATCGAATTAAATTAACAAAATACCAATAAAATAATGTAATTTTTTGGATGAAAATATATATAGAAAATACACATAAAATAACCTAAATACAAATACAAATATACACATAAAATAATTTAATATAAAATGAAATAAAATACAAAATAAACATAAAATAAGGTAAATTTGTAATTAAATATATGTACAAAATACACGTAAAATACTGTAAATTTATATGAAAATATATATACAAATGCATTTAAAATACCATGAATTTGTATTTAAATATATATTCAAAATAAATATCAAATAATGTAAATGCGTATAAAAATATATATACTAAGTACATATAAAATAATGTAAACTCGCATCAAAATAAATCAACAAAATACCAATAAAATAATATATATTTGAAGGAAAATAAATTTACAAAATACACATAACATAACTAGAATTTGTATTAAAATATATACAAAGATACTTAGAAATAATTTGAATTTGTATGAAAATATATATACAAAATACAAATAAAACTAGGTAAATTTCTTTTGAAATATACATATACAAAATACCAATAAAATATTGTAAATTTTTGTCATAATATTTAAACAAATACACATAAAATAACGTAAATTTCTATGAAAAATATATACAAAATACACATAGAATAATGTCAAATCGTATCAATATGAATGAGCAGAATATCAATAAAATAATGTAAATTTATATGAAAATAAAAATGCAAAATACCTATAAAATAAAGCATATTTTTATAAAAATACATATACAAAAATACACATAGAATAATTAGATTTTCTTAAAATTAATATACAAAATGCATATACAAAAAGGTATATTTGTATTGAAAAAAAATGCAAAATACACATAAAAGTTTAAATTTGTTTAAAAATTATATCCGAATACACATAAAATAACGTAGATTTCAATAGAAATATATATACAAAATACACATGAAAAGATGTAAATACGTATTAAAAATATATATACAAAATACGCATTAAATAATGTAAATTAGTTTCAAAATAAATAAACAAAATATCAATAAAAGAATGTGTATTTGTATGAAAATAGATATACAAAATACACATAAAATAACCTGAGTTTGTATAAAACTACATACAAAAATACACAAAAATAATTAAAATTTATATAAAAATAAATAAACAAAATACACATCAAATTAGGTAAATTTGTATTGAAATACATATACAAAATACACATAAAATAATATAGATTTGATTGAAAATATATAAACAAAATAACGTAAATTTGCATCAAATATATATACAAAATACACATTAAATAATGTAAATATGAATATATATATATATATATATATATATATATATATATATATATATATATATATATATATATATATATATATATATATATATATATATATATATATATATATATATATATATATATATATAAAACACAAATAGAATAATGTAAAATCGTATCAAAATAAATACACAGAATATTAATAAAATAATGTAAATTTGTATGAAAATTAAGATGCAAAATACCCATAAAATAACGCATTTTAAAAAAAATATATATATACGAAAACTCAAAAAATATTTGATTTTGTATTAAAATAAATATACAAAATTCACATACAATAAGGTAAATTTGTATTGAAATGGATATGCAAAATAAATATAAAACAATGTAAATTTGTCTCAAAATATATATAGGAATACACATAAAATAACGTAGATTTCTATAAAAATATATATAAAAAATACATTTAAAATTAAGTAAATACGTATAAAAAATGTATACAAAATACACATAAAATAATGTAAACTCGTATCAAAATAAATAAACAAAATACTAATAAAAGAATGTGTTTTTGTATAAATATAAATATACAAAATACACATAAAATAACGTAAATTTATATAAAACTATATACAAAAATACACAAAAATAATTAAATTTGTATGAAAATATATATAAAAAATACACATAAAATAAGCTAATTCTGAATTGAAATATATATACAAAATACATAAAATAATGTAAACTTGTATCAAAATAATTATACAAATACACATATAATAACGTAAATTTGTTTGAAAATAGATATACAAAATACACATAAAGTTAGGCAAATTTGTATTGAAATACACATAAAAAACACACATAAATAATGTAAATTTGTATGAAAATATATAAACAAATACACATAAAATAACGTAAATTTGGAAAAAAATATATATACAAAATATACATTAAATATTTTAAATATGTATAAAAATATATATACAAAATACTCATAAAATAATGTTCAATCGTATCAAAATAAATAAACAGAATATCAATAAAATAATGTAAATTTTTATGAAAATATATACAAAAAATACACATAAAAAATGTAAATACGTAGAAAAATATATATACAAAATATTCATAAAATAATGTAGATTCGTATCAAAATAAATAAACAAAATTCCAATAAAAGAATGTATATTTGTAGGAAAATATATATACAAAATACAACTAAAATAACTAAAATTTGTATAAAAATATATAAAAAAATACACAAAAATAGTTTACATTTGTCTGAAAATATATATGCAAATTACACATAAAGCTAGGCAAATTTGTATTGAAATACATATATAAAACAAACATTAATAATGTAGATTTGTATGAAAATATATAAACAAATACACATAAAATAACGTAAATTTGGAAGAAAAAAAAATTCAAAATATACATTAAATATTTTAAATATGTATAAAAATATATATACAAAATACTCATAAAATAATGTTAAATCGTATCTAAATAAATAAACAGAATATCAATAAAATAATGTATATTTGTATGAAAATAAAGATGCAAAATAATCATATAATAACGCATATTTATATAAAAATATATATACAAAAATACATATAAAATAATTAAATTTGTATTGAAATAAATATACAAAATGCACACACAATAAAGTAAATTTGTATTGAAATAGATTTGCAAAATACACATCAATAATGTAAATTTGTATCAAAATATATATATATATATATATATATATATATATATATATATATATATATATATATATATATATATATATATATATATATATATATATATATATATATATATATATATATATATATATATATATATATATATATATATATATATATATATATATATATATATATATATATATATATATATATATATATATATATATATATATATATATATATATATATATATATATATATATATATATATATATATATATATATATATATATATATATATATATATATATATATATATATATATATATATATATATATATATATATATATATATATATATATATATATATATATATATATATATATATATATATATATATATATATATATATATATATATATGTAAATATTTATAAAAATATATATATACGAAATACACATAGAATAATGTTAAATCGTATCAAAATAAATAAACAGATTATCAATAAAATAGTGTAAATTTGTATGAAAATAAAGATGCAAAATACACATAATAACGCATATTTGCATAAAAATATATATACAAAAAAACACATAAAATAATTTAATTTGTATTAAAATAAATATACAAAATGCACATACAATAAAGTAAATTTGTATTGAAATAGATATGCAAAATACACATCAATAATGTAAATTTGTATCAAAATATATATTCGAATACACATAAAATAGAGTAGATTTCTATGAAAATATACATACACAATACATATAAAATGATGTTAATAAGTATAGAATTATATATATATCAAATACACCAAAAATAATTTAAATTCGTATCAATATAAATAAACAAAATTCCGATAAAAAACTTATATATGTAGGAAAATAAATATACAAAATACACATAAAATAACGAAAATTTGTATAAATATATATACAAAAAAAATAGTATCAATTTGTATGAAAATAGATATACAAAATACACATATATTTAGTTAAATTTGAATTTAAATACATGTACAAAATATACATAAAATAATGTAAATTTGTATGAAATGAAAACAAATACACATAAAATAACGTACATTTATTTAAAATATATATACAAAATACACATAGAATAATGTAAAATCGTATCAAAATAGGTACACAGGATATCAATAAAATAATTTATATTTGTATGAAAATAAAGATGCAAAATACCCATAAAATAAAGCATATCTTTTTTTAAAAGTACATATACAAAAATACAAAGAGAATAATTAAATTTGTATTAAAATTAATATACAAAAAGCACATACAATAAGGTAAATTTGTATTGAAAAAATTTGCAAAATACACATAAAACAGTGTAAATTTGTTTTAAAATATATATACGAATACACATAAAATAACGTAGATTTCTATAGGAATATATATAAAAAATACACATGAATGTATGTAAATACGTATAAAAATATATATACAAAATACACATTAAATGATGTAAATTCGCTTCAAAATAAATAAACAAAATATCAATAAAAGAATGTGTATTTGTATGAAAATAGATATACAAAATACACATAAAAAAACCTAAATTTGTATAAAACTATATACAAAAATACACAAAAATAATTAAAATTTGTATGAAAATAAATATACAAAATACACATAAAATTAGGTAAATTTGTATTGAAATATATATACAAAATGCACATAAAATAATGTAAATTTGAATGAAAATACATAAACAAATACACTTAAAATAACGTAAATTTGTATAAAAAAAATATAAACAAAACACAAATAGAATAATGTAAAATCGTATCAAAATAAAAACACAGAATATTAATAAAATAATGTAAATTTGTATGAAAATAAAGAAGCAAATTACTCATAAAATAACGCATTTTTATATAAAAATATATATACCAAAATACACATAAAAAACTGAAATTTGTATTAAACCAAATATTCAAAATACACATACAATAAGGTAAATTTGTATTGAAATAGATATGCAAAATACATATAAAACAATGTAAATTTGTTTCAAAATATATATACGAATACACATAAAATAACGTAGATTTCTATAAAAAAATATATACAAAATACACATAAAATGAAGTAAATACGTATAAAAAAATGTATACAAAATACACATAAAATAATGTAAATTCGTATCACAATAAATAAACTAAATACCAATAAAAGAATGTGTATTTGTATAAATATAAATATACAAAATACACATAAAATAACGTAAATTTATATAAAACTATATACAAAAATACACAGAAGTAATTAAATTTGTATGAAAATAGATGTACAAAATACACACAAAATAAGCTAAATTTGAATTAAAATATATATACAAAATATATAAAATAAAGTAAATTTGCATCAAAATATTTATACAAATACACATATAATAACGTAAATTTGAATGAAAATATATAAATAAAAAACATATTAAATAATGTAAATACGTATAAAAAATATGTACAAAATACATATATAATCATAAATTCGTATCAAAATATATAAACAAAATACCAATAAAATAATATAAATTTGTATGAGTAAACATATACAAAATACTCATAAAATAACGCAAATTTCTATAAAAATATATGTACAAAAATGCACATTAAATATATTTGCATAAAAGTATATATACAAAACAGACATTAGATAATGTAAATGAGTATAAAAATATGTATACAAAATATCTATGAAATAATCTGAACTCGTATCAAATTAAATTAAGAAAATACCAATAAAATAATGTAATTTTGAATGAAAATATATAGAGAAAATACACATAAAATAACCTAAATACCAATACAAATATACACATAAAATAATTTAGAATTGAATGAAATAAATATAAAAAATAAACATAAAATAAGGTATTTTTGTAATGAAATATATGTAAAAATACACATAAAATAATATAAATTTGTATGAAAATATATATACAAATACACATAAAATAACATAAATTTTTATAAAAATTGTATCAAAATATATACGAATATACACAATAAAATAACCTAAGTTTTTTAATGAGAATGTATACACAAAATACACATAAAATAATTTAAATACGTAGAAAAATATATATACAAAATACACATAAAATAATGTAAATTTGTAGCAAAATAAATAAAAAAAATTCCAATAAAAGAATGTATATTTGTAGAAAAATATATATACAAAATATAAATAAAGTAACTAAAATTTGTATAAAAATATATACAAAAATACACAAAAATAATTTAAATTTGTTTGAAAATAAATAAGCAAAATACACATAAAGTTAGGCAAATTTGTATTGAAATACATATACAAAACACACATCAAATAATGTAAATTTGTATGAAAATATATAAACAAATACACATAAAATAACGTAAATTTGGATAAAATATATATACAAAATATACATTAAATATTTTAAATATGTATAAAAATATGTATACAAAATACTCATAAAATAATGTTAAATCGTATCAAAATAAATAAACAGAATATCAATAAAATAATATAAATTTGTATGAAAATAAAGATGCAAAATACCCATATAATAACCAATATTTGTGTAAAAATATATATACTAAAATACATATAAATAATTAAATTTGTATTAAAATAAATATACAAAATGCACATACAATAAAGTAAATTTGTATTGAAATACATCAATACATACAATACATACATGAAAAACATCAATAATGTAAATTTGGATATAAATATATATACGAAAACTCATAAAATAGAGTAAATTTCTATGAAAATATACATACAAAATACATATAAAAGGATGTAAATAAGTATAAAAAATATATATACCAAATATACATCAAATAATGTAAATTCGTATCAAAATAAATAAAAAAAACTCCGATAAAAGAACGTATATTTGTAGGAAAATAAATATGCAAAATACACATAAAGTAACGAAAATTTATATAAAAATATATACAAAAATACACAAAAATAATTTCTATTTCTATGAGAATAGATATACAAAATACACATATAATTAGTTAAAATTGAATTTAAATACAAGTACAAAATGCACATAAAATAATGTAAATTTGTATGAAATGAAAACTCACCTTCTCTTCCTTACCGAAACACAGGTTTCTGAGGGTACTGACAGCAATCTCTACTGTGTTCCCTCCTACTATCTCTATCCTAAATTTCAATCCAAAGCTGGATGTTGCGCCTACGTGCGCAACGACATCACTTGCTCTCGTGCCCACGACCTTGACTCTTCTGAATTTTCCACCATCTGGTTAAGACTTCACTGTCATTCTATTACTAAATACATCTGTGCTGTTTATCTCTCACCTAACTCTACCAACTATGTAAAATTCTTTGACTATTTGAATTCTAAAGTGGAGCACATCTTGACCCACTCTCCCTTCGCTGAAATCTCCATCCTAGGATATTTCAATGTTCACCACCAGCTTTGGCTTTCATCCTCTTTCACTGACCATCCTGGTGAACAAGCCTACAACTTTGCTATCCTCAACGACCTAGAGCAGTTGGTCCAGCACCCTACACGTATTCCCGACCGTCTTGGAGATCGGCCCAACATTCTAGACCTCTTCCTTACCTCAAACCCTTCTGCTTATTCTGTCAAACTGTTCTCTCCGTTGGGCTCCTCCGATCACAATCTTATTTCTGCATCCTGTCCTATCGCTCCTGTACACCCTCTGGACCCACCGAAGAGGCGATGCTTCTGGCATTTTGCTTCAGCTCGGTGGGACAACCTGAGGATGTACTTTCCGATTTCCCGTGGAATGATTATTGCTTCCAGGATAGAGACCCTCTGTGTGTGCTCAGCGCATCACAGAGGTGATTGTCTCTGGAATGGAGGCATACATTCCTCGTTCTTTCTACTCCTCACGCAAAAAGCCTTGGTTTAATCACGCTTGGTCTCGTGCTGTCAATGATAGAGAGGTAGCGCAAACTAGGTACCAGAGCCTTCAAACTAATGCTAATTATGAACTTTACATTTCTGCCCGAAATCGTGCCAAATCTATTCTCCGACTAACCAAAAATTCTTTCATTAATAGAAAATGTCAAAACCTTGCTTTCTCTAACTCTTCCCGTGACTTCTGACCTCTAGCCAAAACATCTCCTCCAACTTCACTTCTTCATCTTTCCTCCACTCAGTCCTGACGGCAACACTGCCGTCTCATCTATCTCTAAGGCTGAACTCTTCTCAAACTTTTCCTAAAACTCCACTCTGGACGATTCTGGGCATATTCCTCCTACTCATCCCCCTCTGACTCCTTTATGCCTGTTATAAAGATTCTTCAAAATGATGTTTTCTATGCCCTCTGGCCTCAATCCTCAGAAGGCTTATGGACCTGATGGAGTGCCTCCTATTGTCCTTAAAACTGTGCCTCCGTGTCAACCTGCCTGGTCAAACTCTTTCGCCTCTGCCTGTCAACATCTACCTTTCCTTCTTGCTGGAAGTATGCCTTCATACAGCCTGTACCTAAGAAGGGTGACCGCTCAATCCCTCAAACTACCGTCCTATTGCTTTACTTTCTTGTCTATCTAAAGCTTTTGAATCAATCCTTAACCGGAAGATTCAAGCACCTTCCACTTCTGACCTTCTATCTGATCGCCAGTATGGGTTCCGCAAGGAGCGTTCTACTGGTGATCTCCTAGCCTTCTTAACTGACTCTTGGTCATCCTCTCTTAGCCGTTTCGGTGAAACTTTTGCTATTGCGCTGGACATATCAAAAGCTTTTGATAGGGTCTGGCACAAATCTTTGCTTTCAAAACTACCCTCCTACGGTTTCTATCCTTCTCGAGGTACCTTAATCTCCAGTATCCTAACTAACCGTTCTATTTCTGCCGTGGTAGACGGTCACTGTTCTTCTCCTAAATCTATTCCCACTCTTTTTCTGTTGTTCATTGATGATCTTCTTTCCAAAACGAACTGTCCTATCCATTCCTACGCCGATGATTCCACTCTGCATTATTCAACTTCTTTTAATAGAAGACCCACCCTTCAGGAACTTAACGACTCAAGGCTGGAGACTGCAGAACGCTTAGCCTCAGACCTTACTATTATTTCCGATTGGGGCAAGAAGAACCTGGTGTCCTTCAACGCCTCAAAAACACAGTTTCTCCACCTATCCACTCGACACAATCTTCCAAACAACTATCCCCTATTCTTTGACAACACCCAGCTATCACCTTCCTCAACACTAAACATTCTCGGTCTATCCTTAACTCAAAATCTCAACTGGAAACTTCATATCTCATCTCTTACTAAATCAGCTTCCTCGAGGCTGGGCGTTTTGTAGCGTCTCCGCCAGTTCTTCTCCCCTGCACAGTTGCTGTCCATATACAGGGGCCTTGTCCGCCCTCGTATGGAGTATGCATCTCATGTGTGGGGGGGCTCCACTCACACAGCTCTTCTGGACAGAGTGGAGGCTAAGGCTATTCGTCTCAACAGCTCTCCTCCTCATACTGATAGTCTTCTACCTCTTAAATTCCGCCGCAATGTTGCCTCTCTTTCTATCTTCTATCGATATTTCCACGCTGACTGCTCTTCTGAACTTGCTAACTGCATGCCTCCCCTCCCATGGCCCCGCTGCACTCGACTTTCTACTCATGCTCATCCCTATACTGTCCAAACCCCTTATGCAAGAGTTAACCAGCATCTTCACTCTTTCATCCCTCACGCTGGCAAACTCTGGAACAATCTTCTTTCATCTGTATTTCCTCCTGCCTACGACTTAAACTCTTTCAAGAGGAGGGTATCAGGACACCTCTCCTCCCAAAACTGACCTATCTTTCGGCCACCTCTTTGGATACTATTTAGGAGCAGTGAGTAGCAGGCTTTTTTTCATTAATGTTTGCTTTTGTGCCCTTGAACTGTCTCCTTTGCTGTAAAAAAAAAAAAAAACATAATTAGTTAAATTTATATTTAAATACTTGTATAAAAAAATAATGTAAATTTGTATGAAAACATAAAGTATATATATATATATAAATATATATATATATATATATATATATATATATATATATATATATATATATATATATATATATATATATATATATATATATATATATATATATATATATATATATATATATATATATATATATATATATATATATATATATATATATATATATATATATATATATATATATATATATATATATATATATATATATATATATATATATATATATATATATATATATATATATATATATATATATATATATATATATATATATATATATATATATATATAAAATAAACATAAAATAATGTAAAATAGAATCAAAATAAATAAACAGAATATCAATAAAATAATGTAAATTTGTATGAAAATAAAGATGCAAAACATCCATATAATAACGCATATTTGCATAAAAATATATATACAAAAATACATATAAAATAGTTAAATTTGTATTAATATAAATATACAAAATGCACGCACAATGAAGTAAATTTGTATGGAATTAGATATGCAGATTACACATCAATAATGTAAATTTGTTTCAAAATATATATGCGAATACTTATAAAATAGAGTAAATTTCTATGAAAATATACATACAAAATAGATATACAAAATACACATATAACTAGTTAAATTCGTATTTAAATACATGTACAAAAAACACTTAAAATAATGTAAATTTGTATGAATTGAAAACAAATACACATAAAATAACGAACATTTTATATAAAATATATATACAAATACACATAAAATAATGTAAAATCATATCAAAATAAATACACAGAATATCAATAAAATAATGTAAATTTGTATGAAAATAAAGATGCAAAATACCCATAAAATAAAGCATATTTTTATAAAAATACATATACAAAAATACACATAGAATAATCAAATTTGTATTAAAATTAATATACAAAATGCACATACAATAAAGTAAATTTTTATTGAAAAAATATGCAAAATACACATAAAACAATGTAAATTTGTTTCAAAATATATATACGAATACACATAAAATAACGTAGATTTCTATAGAAATATATATACAAAATACACATGAAATTATGTAAATACGTATAAAAATATATATACAAAATACACATTAAATAATGTAAATTCGTGTCAAAATAAATAAACAAAATATCCTGAAAAGAATGTGTATTTGTATGAAAATAAATATATAAAATACACATAAAATAACCTAAATTTGTATAAAACTATATACAAAAATACACAAAAATAATTTAAACTTGTATGAAAATAAACATACAAAAAACACATAAAATTAGGTAAGTTTATATTGAAATACATATACAAAATACACATAAAATAATGTATATTTGAATGAAAATATATAAATATATACACTTAAAATAACGTAAATTTGCATCAAATATATAAACAAAATACACATTAAATAATGTAAATATGTATAAAAAAAAATATATACAAAACATAAATAGAATAATGTAAAATCGTATCAAAATAAATACTCAAAATATTAATAAAATAATGTAAATTTGTATGGAAATTAAGATGCAAAATACCCATAAAATAACGTATTTTTTATAAAAATATATATATACGCTAAAAAATAAAATATTTGATTTTTTATTTAAATAAATAGATATACAAAATATACATAAAATAAGCTAAATTTGAATTGAAATATATATACAAAATACATAAAATAATGTAAATTTGTATCAAAATACTTATACAAATACACATATAATAACGTAAATTTGTATAAAAATATATAAACAAAATACACATTAAATAATGTAAATACGTATAAAAAAATACACAACTAATTATGTAATTCGTATCAAAATAAATAGACAAAATACCAATAAAATAATGTAAATTTGTATGAGAAAACATATACAAAATACACATAAATAACGCAATTTAAAAAAATATATATATATAATATAATATATTTTTATACATATTTAAAATATTTAATATATATTTTGTATATATATTTTATCCAAATTTACGTTATTTTATGTGTATTTGTTTATATATTTTCCTTCAAATTTACATTATTTTATATGAGTTTTGTATATATATTTCAAAACAAATTTGCCTAACTTTATGTGTATTTTGCATATCTATTTTCAAAAAAATTTCAATTATTTTTGTGTATTTTTGTATATATTTTTATACAAATTTTAGTTATTTTATTTGTATTTTGTATATATATTTTCCTACAAATATACATTCTTTTATTGGAGTTTTGTGTATCTATTTTGTTACGAATTTACATTATTTTATGTGTATTTTGTATATATATTTTTCTACGTATTTAAATTATTTTATGTGTATTTTATATATATATATATATATATATATATATATATATATATATATATATATATATATATATATATATTTAAAAAAAAATTACGTTATTTTATTGTGTGTATTCGTATATATTTTGATACAAATTTTATACAGATTCATGCTATTTTATGTGTATTTGTATATATATATTTTCATACAAGTTTATATTATTTTATGTGTATTTTTACATATATTTCATTACAAATTTACCTTATTTTATATTTATTTTGTATATTTATTTCATTCAATTTTAAATTATTTAATGTGTATATTTGTATTTGTATTTAGGTTATTTTATGTGTGTTTTCTATATATATTTTCATCCAAAATTGCATTATTTTAATGTTATTTTCTTAATCTAACTGGATACGAATTTTGATTATTTCATAGGTATTTGGTATCCATATTTTTATACTCATTTACATTATCTAATGTGTGATTTGTATATATTTTTTTATGTAAATTAATTTTATGTGCATTTTTGTACATATATTTTTATAAAAATTTGCGTTATTTTATGTGTATTTTGTATATGTTTTCTCATACAAATTTACATTATTTTATTGGGTTTTTTTATTTATTTTGATACGAATTACATGATTATATGTGTATTTTGTACATATTTTTTTTATACGTATTTACATTACTTAATGTGTATTTTGTTTATATATTTTTATAAAAAATTTACGTTATTATATGTGTATTTGTTAAAAATATTTTGATACAAGTTTACTTTATTTTATGTATTTTGTATATATGTTTCAATTCAAATTTAGCTTATTTTGTGTGTATTTTGTATATCTATTTTCATACAAATTTAATTACCTCTGTGTTTTTTTATATATAGTTTTATATAGATTTACGTTATTTTATGTGCATTTTGTATATTTATATTTATACAAATACACATTCTTTTATTGGTATTTTGTTGATTTTTTTTTATACGAGTTTACTTTATTTTATGTGTATTTTGTATACATTTTTTATACGTATTTACTTAATTTTATGTGTATTTTGTATATATATTTTTATTGAAATCTACGTTTTTTTATATGTATTCGTATAAATATTTTGAAACAAATTTACATTGTTTTATATGTATTTTCCATATCTATTTAAAAAATATTTACCTTATTGTATGTGCATATTGTATATTTATTTTAATACAAATTCAAATATTTTATGTGTATTTTGGTATATATAATATTATAAAAAATGCGTTATTTTATAGGTATTTTGCATCTTAATTTTCATACAAGTTTACATTATTTTATTAATATTCTGTGTATATAGTATGATACGATTTTATATTATTGTATTTGTGTCTTGTATATATTTTTTTTATACATATTTACATTATTTAATGTGTATTTTTTATATTTATTTTATACAAATTTACGTTATTTTAAGTGTATTTGTTTATATATTTTCATTCAAATTTACATTATTTTAAGTGTATTTTTATATGTATTTCAATACAAATTTACATAATTTTATGTGTATTTTGTATATTTATTTTCTTACAAATTTAAATAATTTTTGTGTATTTTTGTATATAGTTTTATACAAATTTAGGTAATTTTATGTGTATTTTCTATATCTATTTTCATACAAATACACTTTCTTTTATTGATATTTTGTCTATTTATTTTGACGTCAGTTTACATTATTTAATGGCTGCCTACAAATGAATAAACCATTTATTATTATTATTATTATTATTTTATTGCTATTTTGTTTATTTATTTTGATACGAATTACATGATTATTTGTGTATTTTGTACATGTTTTTTATACGTGTTTACATTATTTAATGTGTATTTTGTTTATATATTTTTAAACAAATTTACGTTATTATATGTGTATTTGTATAAATATTTTGATACAAATTAACATTATTTTATGTATTTTGTATATACATTTCAATTCAAATTTAGCTTATTTTATTTGTATTTTGTATATCTATTTTCATACAAATTTAATTACTTCTCTATATTTTTGTATATGGTTTTATACACATTTACGTTATTTTATGTGTATTTTGTATATTTATATTTATACAAATACACATTCTTTTATTGGCATTTTGTATATTTATTTTAATACAAATATTTTGCATCTTAATTTACATACAAATTTACATTATTTTATTAACATTCTGTGTATTTATTTTGATACAATTTTACATTATTCTTTTTTTGTTTTGTATATATTTTTTTATACATATTTACATTATTTAATGTTTATTCTGTATATATATTTTATAGAAATTTACGTTTTTTAGGTGTATTTTTTTATATATTTTCATTCAAATTTAAATATTATTTTATGTGTATTTTGTATATGTATTTCAATAGAAATTTACCTAATTTTATGTATACTTTGTACATATATTTTAATACAAATCTAAATAATTATATGTGTATTTTGTATATCTATTTTCATACAAATTGAAATTAATTTTGTGTATTTTTGTATATATTTTTTTACAAGTTTTCGTAATTTTATGTGAATTTGGTATTTATTTTCCTACATATATACGTTCTTTTATCGGAATTTTGTTTATTTATTTTGATACGAATTTACATTATTTTAGGTGTATTTGATATGTATATTTTTATACTTATTTATATCATTTTATATGTATTTTGAATATATATTTTCATAGAAATTTACTCTATTTTATGTGTATTCGTATATATATTTTGATCCAAATTTACATTATTTATGTGTATTTTTCATATCTATTTCAATACATATTTACCATATTGTATGTGTATTTCGTATATTTATTTTAATACAAATTTAATTATTTTATGTGTATTTTTGTAAAAATATGAGTTATTATATGGGTATTTTGCATCTTTATTTTCATACAAATTTACATTATTTTATTGATATTCTGTTTATTTATTTTGATACGATTTTACATTTTTCTATGTGTATTTTGTATATATATTTTTATACACATTTTCATTATTTAATGAATATTTTGTATATATATTTTATATAAATTTACGTTATTTTATGTGTATTTGTTTATATATTTTCACACAAATTTACAATATTTTATGTATATTTTATATATGTATTTCAATACAAATTTGGCGAATTTTATGTGTATTTTGCATATCTATTTTCAAACAAATTTAAATTATTTTTATGTATTTTTGTATATATTTTTATACAAATTTTAGTTATTTTATTTGTATTTTGTATATATATTTTCCTACAAATATACATTCTTTTAGCGGAATTTTGTTCATTTATTTTGATAAGAATTTACATTATTTTATGTGTATTTTGTATATATATTTTTCTACGTATTTACATTATTTTATGTATATTTTCTATATATATTTTCATAAAAATTTACGCTAATTTATTGTGTGTATTCGTATATATTTTGATACAAATTTACATTATGTTAATTTTGCATATCTATTTCAATATAAATTTACCTTATTGTATATGTATTTTGTATATTTATTTTAATAAAAATTTAATTATTTTATGTGTACTTTGTATACATTTTCTTATACGTATTTACTTCATTTAATGTGTATTTTGTATATATATTTTATAGTAATCTACGTTATTTTATGTGTTCGTATATATATTTTGGTGCAAATTTATATTGTTTTATATGTATTTAGCATATCTATTTCAATACAAATTTACCTTATTGTATGTGCATTTTTTATATTTATTGTAATACAAATTTAAATATTTTATTATTTTGGTATATATATTTTGATAAAAAGTTTTATACAAATTTACAATATTTTATGTGTATTTTGTATATCTATTTTCATACAAATACACATTTTTTAATTGATATTTTGTTTATTTATTTTGACGCGAATTTACATTATTTAATATGTATTGTGTATATATATTTTTATACGTATTTACGTCATTTCATGTGTATTTTGTATATATATTTCTATAGAAATATACGTTATTTTATGTGTATTCGTATATATATTTTGAAACAAATATACATTGTTTTATGTGCATTTTACATATTTTTTCAATACAAATTTACCTTATTGTATGTGCATTCTGCATATTAATTTTAACACAAATTTAATTATTCTATGTGTATTTTTGTATATGTATTTTTATAAAAAATATGCTTTATGTTATGGGTATTTTGGATCTTTATTTGCATACAAAATTATATTATTTTATTGATATTCTGTGTATTTATTTTGATACGATTTTACATTATTTTATATATATTTTGTATAGATATTTCATACAAATGTACGTTATTTTATGTGAATTTGTTTTCATTTCATACAAACTTACATTATTTTATATGTATTTCGTACATGTATTTAAATACAAATTTAACTAATTATATATGTATTTTGTATATCTATTTTCATACAAATTGAAATTAATTTTGTGTATTTTTGTATATATTTTTATTCAAATTTTCGTAATTTTATGTGTATTTTGTATATTTATTTTCCTACAAATATACGTTCTTTTATCGGAATTTTGTTTATTTATCTTGATACGAATTATCATTATTTTAGGTGTATTTGATATATATATATATATATATATATATATATATATATATATATATATATATATATATATATATATATATATATATATATATATATATATATATATATATATATATATATATATATATATATATTTATATATATATATATATATATATATATATATATATATATCTATCTATATATTTTTTTTACTTATTTACATAATTTTATATGTAGTTTGAATATATATCTTCATAGAAATTTACTCTATTTTATGTGTATTCGTATATATATTTTGATACAAACTTTCATTATTTATGTGTATTTTGCATACCTATTTCAATAAAAAAAAAAATTACTGTAAGTGCCTTTTGTATATTTATTTTAATACTATTTTAATTATTTTATGTGTATTTTTGTATATATATATTTTTAAACAAATATGCGTTATTATATGGGTATTTTGCATCATTATTTTCATTCAAATTTACATTATTTTATTGGTATTCTGTTTATTTATTTTGATACGATTTTACGTTATTCTGTGTATTTTGTATATATATTTTTAGACATATTTACATTATTAAATGTATATTTTGTATATATATTTTATGGAAATTTACGTTATCTTATGTGTATTTGCTTATATATTTTCATACAAATTTACATTATTTTATGTGTATTTTGTATATGTATTTCAATAAAAATTTGCCTAATTTCATGTGTATTTTGTATATCTATTTTCAAAAAAATTATAATTATTTTTCTGTATTTTTGTATATATTTTTATACAAATTTTTGTTATTTTATTCGTATTTTGTATATATATTTTCCCACAAAAATACATTCTTTTAGTGGAATTTTGTTTATTTATTTTGATACGAGTTTACATTATTTTATGTGTATTTTGTATATATATTTTTCTATGTATTTACATTATTTTATGTGTATTTTGTATATATATTTTCATAAAAATTTACGCTATTTTATTGTGTGTATTCGTTTATATTTTGAAAAAAATTTACATTATTTTATATGTTTTTTGCATATCTAGTTCAATAAAAATCTACCTTATTGTATGTGTATTTTGTATATTTATTTTAATACAAATTTAATTATTTTATGTGTATTTTTGTATAATTTTTTTTTTAAACGAGTTATTTTATGGGTATTTTGCATCTTTATTTTTTATAAATTTTTACATTACGTACATATATTTTATACGTATTTACATTATTTAATGTGCATTTTGTTCTATATTTTTATACAAATTTACATTATTATAAGTGTATTTGCATATATATTTTGATACAAATTTACATTATTCTATGTATTTTCTATATTTATTTCAATTCAAATTTAGCTTATTTTATGTGTCTTTTGCATATCTATTTTCAAACAAATTTAATTATTTTTGTTTATTTTTGTATATAGTTTTATACAATTTTACGTTATTTTATGTGTATCTTGTATATATATATATATATATATATATATATATATATATATATATATATATATATATATATATATATATAAATATATATATATATATATATATATATATTTTTTTTTACAAGTACACATTCTTTTATTGGCATTTTGTTTATTTATTTTGTGTATTTTGTATACGTTTTCTTATACGTATTTACTTCATTTTGTGTGTATTTTGTATATATATTTTTATAGAAATCTACGTCATTTTATGTGAATTCGTATATATATTTTGAAAAAAATTTACATTGTTTTATATGTATTATGCATATCTATTTCAATACAAATTTACCTTATTGTATGTGCATTTTGTATAAATATTGTAATACAAATTTAAATATTTTATGTGTATTTTGGTATATATATTTTCATAAAAAATGATTTGTTTTATGGGTATTTCGCATCTTTATTTTCATACAAATTTACATTATTTTAATATTCTGTGTATTTATTTTGATACTATTTTACATTATTTTATTTGTCTTTTGTATATATTTTTTTATACATATTTTCCTTATTTAATGTGTATTTTGTATATATATTTCATACATATTGACGCTATTTTAGGTGTATTTGTTTATATATTTACATTCAAATTTACATTATCTTATGTGTATTTTGTATATGTATTTCAATACAAATTTACCTAATTTTGTGTGTATTTTGTATATTAACTTTCATACAAATTTAAATTATTTTTTGTTTATTTTTGTATAGAGTTTTATACAAGTTTACAATATTTTATGTGTATTTTGGATATCTATTTTCATACAAATACACATTCTTTTATTGATATTTTGTTTTTTTATTTTGACACGAGTTTACATTATTTAATGTGTATTGTGTATATATATTTTTATACGTATTTACGTCATTTCATCTATTTTTTGTATATATATTTCTATAGAAATCTACGTTATTTTATGTGTATTCGTATATATATTTTGAAACATATATACATTGTTTTATGTGTATTTTGCATATTCTTTCAAAACAAACTTACATTATTGTATGTGCATTTTGTATATTAATTTTAATACAAATTTAATTATTCTAAGTGTATTTTTGTATATGTAATTTTATAAAAATATGCTTTATTTTATGGGTATTTTGCATCTTTATTTTCATACAAATTTACATTATTTTATTGATATTCTGTGTATTTATTTTGATACGAATTTACATTATTTTAGGTGTATTTGATATATATATATTTTTATACTTATTTTCATTATTTTATATGTTTTTTGAAAATATATTTTCATAGAAATTTACTGTATTTTATGTGTATTCGTATTTATATTTTGATACAAGTTTACATTATTTATGTGTATTTTGCATATCTATTTCAATACAAATTTTACTTATTGAATGTGCCTTTTGTATATTTATTTTAATACAAATTTAATTATTTTAAGTGTTTTTTTATATATATTTTTAAACAAATATGCGTTATTATATGGGTATTTTGCATCTTTATTTTCATATAAATTTATATTATTTTATTGATATTCTGTTTATTTATTTTGATACGATTTTACATTATTCTGTGTATTTTATATATATATATATATATATATATATATATATATATATATATATATATATATATATATATATATATATATATATATATATATATATATATATATATATATATATATATATACATTCTTTTATTGGAATTTTTATTATTTATTTTGATACAATTTACATTATTTTATGTGTATTTTGTTTATTTTGTAAATATTTTTATCAAATTTTTGTATTTATTTTATATATATATATATATATATATATATATATATATATATATATATATATATATATATATATATATATATATATATATATATATATATATATATATATATATATATATATATATATATATATATATATATATATATATATATATATATATATATATATATATATTCCTACAAATATACATTCTTTTATTGGAATTTTTATTGTTTATTTTGATACGAATTTACATTATTTTATATGTATTTTGTATATATATTTTCATAAAAATTTACGTTATTTTATTGTGTGTATTCGTATCTATTTTGATACAAATTTACATTATTTTATGTGTATTTTGCATATCTATTTCAATACAAATTTACCTTATAGAATGTGTATTTTGTATATTTATTTTAATTTTTTTTTAACTATTTAATGTGTATTTTTTTTTTATATATTTTTTAAATATGAGTTATTTGATGTGTCTTTTGTATATCTATTTTAATACAAATTTAATTATTTTTGTTAATTTTTGTATATAGTTTTATACAATTTTACGCTATTTTATGTGTATTTTGTATATTTATATTTATACAAATACACATTCTTTTATTGGTATTTTGTTTATTTATTTTGATACGAATTTACATTATTTTATATGAATTTCGTATACATTTTCTTATACGTATTTACTTCATTTTATGTTTATTTTGTATATATATTTTTATAGAAATCTACGTTACTTTATGTGTATTCGTATATATATATTGAAACAAATTTACATTGTTTTAAATGTATTTTGCATATCTATTTCAATACAAATTTACCTTATTGTATGAGCATTTTGTATATTTATTGTAATACAAATTTAAATATTTTATGTGTATTTTGGTATATATATGTTTTTAAAAAATGCATTATATTATGGGAATTTTGCATCTTTATTTTCATACAAATTTTCATTATTTTATTAACATTCTGTGTATTTATTTTGATACGATTTTTCATTATTCTATTTGTGTTTTGTATATATATTTTTTTATACATATTTACATTATTTAATGAGTATTTTGTATATATATTTTATACAAATTCACGTTAATTTAAGTGTATTTGTTTATATATTTTCATTCAAATTTACATTATTTTATGTGTATTTTGTATAATGTATTTCAATAAAAATTTACCTAATCTTATGTGTTTTTGTATATTTATTTTCATACAAATTTAAATTATTTTTTGTATTTTTGTAAATAGTTTTATAAAAATTTACGTTATTTTAAGTGCATTTTGTATATGTATTTTCATACAAATACACATTCTCTTATTGATATTTTCTTTATTTATTTAGACACGAATTTACATTATTTAATGTGTATTTTGTATATATATTATATTATTTCGATACAAATTTAGATTATTTCATGTGTATTTTCTATACATATTTTATACGCATTTTCATTATTTAATATGTGTTTTGTATATATATATATATATATATATATATATATATATATATATATATATATATATATATATATATATATATATATATATATATATATATATATATATATATATATATTATACAATTTTACTTCATTTTGTGTACATTTGTGTTGTTGTTTATATACAAATTTACATTATTTTAGTGTATTTTGTACTTTTTTATTAGAAATTTGCTTTATTTTATGTGTATTTTGTTTTTTTATTTTCATACAAATTTAAAGTATTTGATATTCGTTTTTGTACATATATTTTATAGAAATTTGCGCTATTTTATGTGTATTTTGTATTTAGTTTTTTCATACAAAATAACATTTTTTTATTATTATTTTGTTTAAGTATTTTGATACGAATTTACATTATCATATGTGTATTTTGTATATATTTTGTATACGTATTTTCATAATTTAATGTGTATTTTGATTATATATTTTGTATATATATTTTACGTTATCTTATATATATATATATATATATATATATATATATATATATATATATATATATATATATATATATATATATATATATATATATATATATATATATATATATATATATATATATATATATATATATATATATATATATATATATATACATATATATACGTTATTTTATGTGTATTCGTATATATATTTTGAAACAAATATACATTGATTTATGTGTATTTTGCATATTCGTTCAATACAAATTTAAATTATTGTATGTGAATTTTGTATATTAATCTTAATACAAATTTAATTATTCTATGTGTATTTTTGTATATGTAATTTTATAAAAATATGCTTTATTTTATGGGTACTTTGCATCTTTATTTTCATACAAATTTACATTATTTTATTGATATTCTGTGTATTTATTTTGATACGATTTTACATTATTCTATGTATATTTTGTATATATATTTTATACAAATGTGCGTTATTTTATGTGAATTTCTTTTCATTTCATACAAATTTACATTATTTTATGTGTATTTTGTACATGTATTTAAATACAAATTTAACTAATTATATGTGTATTTTGAATATCTATTTTCATAGAAATTGAAATTAATTTTGTGTATTTTTGTATATATTTTTATACAAACTCTCGTAATTTTAAGTTTATTTTGTATATTTATTTTCCTTCAAATATACGTTCTTTTATCGGAATTTTGTTTATTTATTTAGATACGAATTTACATTATTTTAGGTGTATTTGATATATATATATTTTTATACTTATTTTCATGATCTTATATGTTTTTTGAAAATATATTCTCATAGAAATTTAATGTATTTTATGTGTATTCGTATATATATTTTGATACAAATTTACATTATTTATGTGTATTTTGCATATCTATTTCAATACAAATTTTACTTATTGTATGTGCCTTTTGTATATTTATTTTAATACAAATTTAATTATTTTATGTGTATTTTTTTATATATATTTTTAAACAAATATGCGTTATTAGATGGGTATTTTGCATCTTTATTTTCATATAAATTTACATTATTCTGATATTCTGTTTATTTATTTTGATACGATTTTACATTAATCTGTGTATTTTATATATATATATATATATATATATATATATATATATATATATATATATATATATATATATATATATATATATATATATATGTATATATATATATATATATATATATATATATATATATATATATATATATATATATATATATATTTAATCATATTTACATTAATTAATGTATTTTTTGTATATATATTTTATGGAAATTTACGTTGTTTTATGTGTATTTTTTATATATTTTCATACAAATTTACATTATTTTATGTGTATTTTGTAAATGTATTTCAATACACAATTTGCTAATAAATATATATTTTGATATCTATTTTCAAATATATTTATATATATATTTATATATATATATATATATATATATATATATATATATATATATATATACATATATATATATATATATATATATATATATATATATATATATATATATATATATATATATATATATATATATATATATATATATATCTATATATATATATATATATATTCCTACAAATATACAATCTTTTATTGGAATTTTTATTATTTATTTTGATACGAATTGACATTATTTTATGTGTATTTTGTATCATAGACTTCACAATCTCTTGACGGGAAACGGGGCGCGGGGCCGATTCGCAGGGGGCCGATTTTCAAAAATTTAAAATTTAAATATTTTCAAAACCAAAGCAGCTAGCGACCTGAAACTAAAACAGGCACCTCCCTTAGGCATATATGAGTCTCCATGAGCAGCGGTATCAAAAATTCAAAGTCGTTCCCTAATAAAATCCCGATTAATTGTTTTTTATATAAGTATAACAAAACTTAAAAAGGCTATAAAATCCTCAGATTTTACGCTAGATGCACAAACATCACCAAATGCAGAGATAATCACTTATATTTTCAGAATCAATAGCAATATTTAGCATATCTTATAAGTTTTTGCCCGAAATAGCTACTTATTTTTTTTTTATTTAGTGCAATTTTTTACGTAAGTTTTTAACATCTAATAAATCACTTAATTTTCACATTAGAAACTTGATACTTGAGGAAAGCATGCAGAAACATCTTAATTTTACTCAACAAAAGCAAAATATTCATTTTTCTATATACAATCACAACTTATTTTGGTTGAATTCCGATGTCACTATTGCCGCAGCACGTCTTGCCGGCTATCTGGCCCTCGTCCCTGAACAATCACGTTAGCCTTTTGGCCTATGACTTGTGGGCCCCTGTCAGTTCCCTGGACTTGTACACGTCCCTGTTCCTCGCCGTCTCCTTCCTGCCCTCCTCGATACTGCTCCTCTTCCTGCCGGTCGGCTGCTTCAAGGCCTTGTTCTTTCTCGCTTCTGAGGTCACGTCCTTGGAGAAATTAGCACCGAAACAGTTGAAGAGGGACCTGCTGATGTGCGGCAAGATGGTGTTGGCCAGGTTGTGCCCCTCCTGGCACCTGTACCCCTGCAAGGTCGGGTCTGAGGCCGCCAGGAACTCCAGGAGGTGCCTGAACCCGTCCCTGTGGCGCATGGCAAGGGAGAGGAACTCAACCTGCGCTCCTTCTGTCCTCCCTGCACATCAGGGAGTCCCACAGCGACATCCCGAAGGACGCCATGTGGGCCATTGGGAGAGATGGCCGCTTCAGGACCGCCCGGCCTGTCTCCAGCTCTCCCTGTCGACCAGCTCGACCAGGGCGTCGAACATCACAGAGGGCGGGTCGCCCCTCTCGAGCTCCACGGTAATCTTCATCTCCTCCTGCTGGGCAAGCTCCTGCTTGCAGCACTCGGCCACAGAGGAGTTGGCCTGACCTTCCTGGCCAGGTAGCCGGCGTAGTTGCCGACCGCGGCGAGGAGCAACTCGTCCGTCGGCGGGTCCGGCTGGTCGTCGGCCAGCTCCCTGGCAAGCTGGGCCAAGATCACCTCGTCGTCCTCCTTCTCCTCTGCCTTGGCCCGGTCCAGGTCGGCCTGCACGTCCCCAGGGAAGAACCCGACGAGCTTCAGCAAATGCAGGCGCTGGGCCAACCTGTTGCTCACCATGAAGTTCTGCACGCTGTGTCTTCTTGTATCGTCCTCTGATCCTTGCAGTTGTGGGGAAGGGTACAGAGACGATGAATAACTGTAGGTCCTTTACTTGGAGAGTAAACAGAGGCAGGACAGCGATAATCCTTTACAGAGGGGAAGTGCCCAGCTAACTGCGTGCCTAAGGCGAGTTAGGCGACGCGGGAACTGAGCTGAGTTGCCATGTAGGCACTAACTAAACGTACATTTCTTGTTTCCTAATACGTAAAACTGTGGACTTCACTATCCTACAGTTATCATTCATTTTACGTAAAGATTTCAACCTAAAGTTACGCAAATTTGCCATTTTTTACACAACGTTTTCAAAGTGCACGCATGGTGCTATTTTATATAAGTTACCTTGAATCCTCGACCAAATCACTCTAGAGACACTCCTGCCTGCTTGTATGCACTAAAACTTGAAGATTTCGTCCTGTTTCCACTTAAATTCGGAGTAAGAACGCAGAGTGTGTTTGAGTTGTCGCAGTGAAGGTCGCCATAACAATCGGCCCCTTACGCGAAGCCAGCGCGCCAAGACTGAAGAGATTTCCCGTCAACTAGTTGTGAAGTCTATGTTTGTATATATATTTTTCTACGTATTTATATTATTTTATGTGTATTTTATATATATATATATATATATATATATATATATATATATATATATATATATATATATATATATATATATATATATATATATATATATATATTTTCATAAAAATTTACGTTATTTCATTGAATGTATTCGTATCTATTTTGATACAAATTTACATTATTTTATGTGTATTTTGCAAATCTATTTCAATACAAATTTACCTTATAGCATGTGTATTATGTATTTTTATTTTAATAAAAATTTTACTATTTTATGTGTATTTTTGTATATATTTTTTTTAAATATGAGTTATTTTATGTGTCTTTTGTATATCTATTTTAATACAAATTTAATTATTTTTGTTAATTTTTGTATATCGTTTTATACACTTTTACGCTATTTTAAGTGTATTTTGTATATTTATATTTATACAAATACACATTCTTTTATTGGTATTTTGTCTATTTATTTTGAAATTTATATATTTTATAAATTTACATTTTATATGTATTTGTATATATATTTTATATATATATTTTATATATATATATTTATATATATATTTATATATATATATAAATATATATATATATAAATATATATATAAATATATATATATATATATATATATATATATATATATATATATATATATATATATATATATATATATATATATATATATATATATATATATATATATATATATATATATATATATATTGAAACAAATTAACATTGTTTTAAATGTATTTTGCATATCTATTTCAATACAAATTTACCTTATTGTATGAGTATTTTGTATATTTATTGTAATACAAATTTAAGTATTTTATGTGTATTTTGGTATATATATATATATATATTTTTTTTTAAATGCGTTATATTATGGGTATTTTGCATCATTATTTTCATACAAATTTACATTATTTTATTAACATTCTGTGTATTTATTTTGATACGATTTTACATTATTCTATTTGTGTTATATATATATTTTTTTTATACATATTTACATTATTTAATGAGTATTTTGTATATATATTTAATACAAATTTACGTTAATTTAAGTGTATTTGTTTATATATTTTCATTCAAATTTACATTATTTTATGCGTATTTTGTATATGTATTTCAATACAAATTTCCCTAATTTTATGTGTTTTTTGTATATTTATTTTCATACAAATTTAAATTATTTTTGTGTATTTTTGTAAATAGTTTTATACAAATTTACGTTATTTTAAGTGTATTTTGTATATGTATTTTCATACAAATACACATTCTTTTATTGATATTTTCTTTATTTATTTTGACACGAATTTACATTATTTAATGTATATTTTGTATATATATTATATTATTTCGATACAAATTTAGATTATTTCATGTGAATTTTCTATATATATTTTTATACGCATTTACATTATTTAATATGTGTTTTGTATATATATATATATATATATATATATATATATATATATATATATATATATATATATATATATATATATATATATATATATATATATATATATTATACAATTTTACTTCATTTTGTGTACATATGTGTTGTTGTTTTTATACAAATTTACATTATTTTAGGTGTATTTTGTACTTTTTTTATTTGAAATTTGCTTTATTTTATGTGTATTTTGTTTATTTATTTTCATACAAATTCAAAGTATTTGATATGCGTTTTTGTACATATATTTTATAGAAATTTGCATTATTTTATGTGTATTTTGTATTTAATTTTTTCATACAAATTTACATTTTTTTTTATTATTATTTGGTTTAAGTATTTTGATACGAATTTACGTTATTATATGTGAATTTTGTATATATTTTGTATACATATTTTCATAATTTAATGTGTATTTTGTTTATATATTTTTACGTTATTTTATGTATATTTTGTATATATATATATATATATATATATATATATATATATATATATATATATATATATATATATATATATATATATATATATATATATATATTTAATGTGTATTGTGTATATATATTTTTATACGTATTTACGTCATTTCATCTATTTTTTGTATATATATTTCTATAGAAATCTACGTTATTTTATGTGTATTCGTATATATATTTTGAAACATATATACATTGATTTATGTGTATTTTGCATATTCTTTCAATACAAATTTACATTATTGTATGTGCCTTTTGTATATTAGTTTTAATACAAATTTAATTATTCTATGTGTATTTTTGTATATGTAATTTTATAAAAATATACTTTATTTTTTGGGTATTTTGCATCTTTATTTTCATACAAATTTACATTATTTTATTGATATTCTGTGCATTTATTTTGATACCATTTTACATTATTCTATGTATATTTTGTATATATATTTTAAACAAATGTACGTTATTTTATGTGAATTTGTTTTCATTTCAAACAAATTTACAGTATTTTATGTGTATTTTGTACATGTATTTAAATACAAATTTAACTAATTATACGTGTATTTTGTATATCTATTTTCATAGAAATTGAAATTAGTTTTGTTTATTTTGTATATATTTTTATTTTAAGTGTATTTTGTATATTTATTTCCTTCAAATATACGTTCTTTAATCGGAATTTTGTTTATTTATTTAGATACGAATTTACATTATTTTAGGTGTATTTGATATATATATTTTTATACTTATTTTCATCATTTTATATGTATTTTGAATAAATATTTTCATAGAAATTTGCTTTATTTTATGTGTATTCGTATTTATATTTTGATACAAATTTACATTATTAATGTGTATTTTGCATATCTATTTCAATACAAATTTTCTTTATTCTATGTGCCTTTTGTATATTTATTTTAATACAAATTTAATTATTTTATGTGTATTTTTTTATATATATTTTTAAACAAATATGCGTTATTATATGGGTATTTTGCATCTTTATTTTCATACAAATTTACATTATTTTATTGATATTCTGTTTATTTATTTTCATACGATTTTACATTATTCTGTGTATTTTATATATATATGTTTATACATATTTACATTATTTAATGTATATTTTGTATATATTTTATGGAAATTTACGTTATTTTATGTGTATATTTTATATATATATTTTCATACTAATTTACATTATTTTATGTGTATTTTGTATATGTATTTCAATACAAATTTGCCTAATTTTATGTGTATTTTGCATATCTATTTTCAAAAAAATTTAAATTATTTTTGTTTATTTTTGTATATATTTTTATAAAATTTTTTGTTATTTTATTTGTATTTTATATATATATATATATATATATATATATATATATATATATATATATATATATATATATATATATATATATATATATATATATATATATATATATATATATATATTCTTTTATTGGAATTTTGTTTATTTATTTTGATACGAATTTACATTATTTTATGTGTAATTTGTATACATATTTTTCTAGATATTTACATTATTTTATGTGTATTTTGTTTATATATTTTCATAAATATTTACGTTATTTTATTGTGTGTATTCGTATCTATTTTGATACAAATTTATATTATTTTATGTGTATTTTGCATATCTATTTCAATACAAATTTACCTTATAGTATGTGTATTTTGTATATTTATTTTAATACAAATTTAATTATTTTGTGTGTATTTTTGTATATATTTTTTTTAAATATGAGTTATTTTATGTGTCTTTTGTATATCTATTTTCATTCAAATTTAATTATTTTTGTTAATTTTTGTATATAGTTTTATACAAATTTACGGTGTTTTATGTGTATTTTATATATTTATATTTATACAAATACACATTCTTTTATTGGTATTTTGTTTATTTATTTTGATACGAATTTACATTACTTTACATGAATTTTGTATACATTTTCTTATACGTATTTACTTCATTTTATGTTTATTTTGTATATATATTTTTATAGAAATCTACGTTATTTTATGTATATTCGTATATATATATATATATATATATATATATATATATATATATATATATATATATATATATATATATATATATATATATATATATATATATATATATATATATATATATATATATATATATATTGAAACAAATTTACATTGTTTTATATGTATTTTGCATATCTATTTCAATACACATTTACCTTATTGAATGAGCATTTTGTATATTTATTGTAATACAAACTTAAATATTTTATGTGTATTTTGGTAAATATATTTCTATAAAAAATTTGTTATTTTATGGGTATATTGCATCTTTATTTTCATACAAATTTACATTATTTTATTAACATTCTGTGTATTTATTTTGATACGATTTTACATTATTCTATTTGTGTTTTGTATATATTTTTTTATACATATTTACATAATTTAATGAGTATTTTGTATATATATTTTATACAACCTTACGTTAATTTAAGTGTATTTGTTTATATATTTTCATTCAAATTTACATTATCTTATGTGTATTTTGTATATGTATTTCAATACAAATTTACTTAATTTTATGTGTTTTTTGTATATTTATTTTCATACAAATTTAAATCATTTTTGTGTATTTTTGTATATACTTTTATACAAATTTACGTTATTTTATGTGTATTTTGTATATGTATTTTTATACAAATATCCATTCTTTTATTGATATTTTCTTTATTTATTTTGACACAAATTTACATTATTTAATGTGTATTTTGTATATATATATATATATATATATATATATATATATATATATATATATATATATATATATATATATATATATATATATATATATATATATATATATATATATATATATATATATATATATATATATATATTATTTCTACAAATTTAGATTATTTCATGTGTATTTTCTATACATATTTTTATACGCATTTACATTATTTAATGGGGTTTATATATATATATATATATATATATATATATATATATATATATATATATATATATATATATATATATATATATATATATATATATATATATATATATATATATTTCATACAGTTTTACTTCATTTTGTGTACATTTGTGTCGTTGTTTTTATACAAATTTACATTATTTTAAGTGTATTCTGTACTTTTTTATTACAAATTTGCTTTATTTTATGTGTATTTTGTTTATTTATTTTCATACAAATTTAAAGTATTTGATGTGCGTTTTTGTACATATATTTTTATAGAAATTTGCGTTATTTTATGTGTATTTTGTATATATTTTTTCACGCAAATTTACAATTTTTTTATTATTATTTTGTTTAAGTATTTTGATACGAGTTTACATTATTATATGTGTATTTTGTATACATTTTGTGTACGTATTTTCATAATTTAATGTGTATTTTGTTTATATATTTTAAAACAAATTTACGCTATTTTATGCGTATTTGTTTAATTATTTTGATACAAATATACATTATTTTATGTATTTTTTATATATATTTCAATACAAATTTAGTTTATTTTATATATATTTTGTATATCTATTTTCATACTAATTTAAATTACTTTTGTGTATTTTTTGTATAGAGTTTTATACAAATTTACGTTATTTTATTTATTTTCATACAAATACACATTCTTCTATTGGTATTTTGTTTATTTATTTTAGTACGAATTTACATTATTTTATGTGTATTTTGCATATACATTTTTATACGTATTTACATCATTTTATGTGAATTTTTTATATATATTTTTATAGAAATCTACGTTTTTTTATGTTTATTCGTATATATATTTTGCAACAAATTTACATTTTTTGATGTGTGTTTTGCATATCTATTTCAATACAAATTTACCATATTGTATGTGTATTTTGAATATTTATTTTAATACAAATTTAATTATTTGATGTGTATTTTTGTATATATATTTTTATAAAAATATGTTTTTTCATGATTTTTTGCATCTTTATTTTCTTACAATTTTACATTATTTTATTGATATTCTGTGTATTTAATTTGATACGATTTAACATTGTTTTATGTGTATTTTGTATATATTTTATTTTACATATTTATATTATTTAATGTGCATTTTCTATATATATTTTATACTTATATACGTTACTTTATGTCTATTTGCTTATATATTTCCATACAAATTTACATTATTTTTTGTGTATTTTTTATATGTATTTTAATACAAAATTATCTGATTTTATGTGTATTTTGTATTTGTTTTTTCATACAAATTGAAATTATTTTTGTGTATTTTTGTATGTATTTTTATACAAATGTTAGTTATTTTATATATTATTTTGTATATTTATTTTCCTACATATATACATTCTTTTATTGAAATTTAGTTTATTGAGTTTGATACGAATTTACATTATTTTAGCTGTGTTTTGAATATATATATATATATATATATATATATATATATATATATATATATATATATATATATATATATATATATATATATATATATATATATATATATATATATATATATATATATATATATATATATATATTTATTCGTATTTCATCATTTTATGTGTATTTTTTATATATATTTTCATAGAAATTTACGCTATTTTATGTGTTTTCGTATACATATTTTAATACAAATTTACATTATTTGATGTGTATTTTGCATATCTATTTCAATACAAATTTATCTTATTGTATGTGCATTTTGTATATGTATTTTAATACAAATTTAATTATTTTATGTGTATTTTGTATATATATTTTTATACATATATGCGTTATTTTATGGGTATTTTGCATCTTTATTTTCATAGAAATTTATATTATTTTATTGATATTCTGCTCATTTATTTTGATACGATTTAACATTATTCTATGCGTCTATATATATTTTTATACACTTTTCCATTATTTAATGTGTATTTTGTATATATATTTTATACAAATTTACGTTATTTTTTGTGTATTTGTTGATATATTTTGACAAAAATTTACAATATTTTATGGGTATTTTGTATATATATTTGAAAAGAAATTTACCCCAGTTTTATGTGTATTTTGTATATCTATTTTCATATAAATTCAAATTATTTCTGGGTATTTTTGTATATATTTTAATACAAATTTAACTTATGTTATGTGTATTTTGTAAATTTATTTACATTCAAATATATATCATTTTATTGGTATTTTGCTGATTTATTTTGATATGAATTTACATTATTTTATATGTACTTTGTATATATATTTTTATACGCATTTACATTATTTAATGTTTATTTTGAAAATATATTTTTATACAAATTCATGTTATTTTATGTGTATTTGTATATATATTTTCATCCAAATTTACATTATTTTATGTGTATTTTGTACATATATTTCATTACAAATTAACCTTATTTTATGTTTATTTTGTATATTAATTTCATTCGATTTTAAATTATTTGATGTGTATATTTGTATTTGTATTTAGGTTATTTTATGTGTATTTTCTATATATATTTTCATCCAAAATTACATAATTTTAATGGTATTTTGTTAATTTAATTCGATACGAGTTTAGATTAATTGATATGTTTTTGTATACATAATATATACGCATTTACATTATTTAATGTGTGTTTAATATATATATATATATATATATATATATATATATATATATATATATATATATATATATATATATATATATATATATATATATATATATATATACAAATTTACTTTATTTTATGTGCATTTTTGAACATATATTTTTAAAGAAATTTGCTTATTTCATGTGTATTTTGTATATGTTTTCTCATACAAAACTACATTATTTCATTGGTATTTTGTTTATTTATTTTGATACGAATTATATTATTATATGTGTATTTTGTACATATTTTTTATACGTATTTACATTATTTAATGAGTATTTTGTTTATATATTTTTTTTAAAATTTGCGTTATTATATGTGTATTTGTATAAATATTTTGATACAAATTTACATTATTTTATGTATTTTATATATATTTCAATTCAAATTTAGCTTATTTTATGTGTTTTTTGTATATCTATATTCATACATACACAATAAGGTAAATGTGTATTGAAATAGATATGCAAAATACATATAAAACAATGTAAATTTGTTTCAATATATATATACGTTATTTTACGTGTATTTTCTATATTTATATTTATATAAATACACATTCTTTTATTGTATTTCGTTTATTTATTTTGATACGATTTTACATTATTTTATGTGTATTTTGTATACTTAAAATAACGTAAATTTGTATGAAATATATATACAAAATACACATTGAATAATGTAAATATATATAAAAAAAAAAATACAAAACACAAATAGAATAATGTAAAATCGTATCAAAATAAATACACAGAATATTAATAAAATAATGTAAATTTTTATGAAAATTAAGATGCAAAATACCCATAAAATAACGCATTTTTTATTAAAATATATTAGCAAAATACACATAAAATATTTGAATTTGTATTAAAATAAATATAAAATATGAATATACAATAAGGTAAATTTGTATTGAAATAGACATGCAAAATACGTATAAAACAATATAAATTTGTTTCAAAATAAATATACGAATACACATAAAATAACTTAGATTTCCATAAAAATATATATAGAAAATACACATAAAATGAAGGAAATACATATAAAAAAATGTATACAAAATACACATAAAATAATGTAAACTCGTATAAAAATAAATCAACAAAATACCAATAAAAGAATGTGTATTTGTATAAATATAAATATACAAAATACACATAAAATAACGAAATTTTTTATAAAACTATATACAAAAATACACAAAAGTAATAAAATTTGTATGAAAATAGATATACAAAATACACACAAAATAAGCTGAATTTGAATTGAAATATATATACAAAATACATAAAATAATTCAAATTTGTATCAAAATATTTATACAAATACACATATAATAACGTAAATTTGTATAAAAATATATAAACAAAATACACATTAAATAATGTAAATACGTATAAAAAATATGTACAAAATACACACATAATCATGTAATTCGTTTCAAAATAAATAAACAAAATACCAATAAATTAATGTAAATTTGTATGAGAAAACATCTACAAAATACACATAAAATAACGCAAATTTCTATAAAAATATATGTATAAAAATGCACACAAAATAAAGTAAATATGCATAAAAATATATATACAAAACACATTAAATAATGTAAATGCGTATAAAAATATAATATACAAAATACCTATGAAATAGTTTAAATTCGTGTCGAATTAAATTAACAAAATACTAATAAAATAATGTAATTTTGGATGAAATTGTTTATATAGAAAATACACATAAAATAACCTAATAACAAATACAAATATACAAATAAAATAATTTAAAATTAAATTAAATAAATATACAAAATAAACATAAAATAAGGTAGATTTGTAATGAAATATATACAAAAATACACATAAAATAATATAAATTTGTATGAAAATATTAATTTTAATACAAACTTAATTATTGAATGTGCATTTTTGTATATGTATTTTTTATAAAAATATGCTTTATTTTATGTTTATTTTGCATCTTTATTTTCATACAAATTTACATTATTTTATTGATATTCTGTGTATTTATTTTGATACGATTTTGCATTATTCTATGTGTATTTTGTATATATATTTTATGCAAATGTACGTTATTTTATGTGTATTTGTTTTAATTTCATACAAATTTACATTATTTTATGTGTATTTTGCTCATGTATTTTAAGACAAATTTAACTAATTATATGTGTATTTTGTATACATATTTACATACAAATAGAAATTATTTGTGTTTTTTTCGTATATATTTTTATATAAATTTTCGTTATTTTATGTGTATTTTGTATATTTATTTTCCTACAAATATACGTTTTTTTATCGGAATTTTGTTTATTTATTTTGATACGAATTTACATTATTTAAGGTGTATTTGGTATATATATTTTTATACTATTTACATCATTTTATATGTATTTTGTATGTATATTTTCATAGAAATTTACTCTATTTTATGTGTATTCGCATATATATTTTGATACAAATTTACATTATTGATGTGTATTTTGCATATCTATTTCAATACAAATCTACTTTATTGTATGTACATTTTGTATATTTATTTCAATACAAATTTAATTATTTCATGTGAATTTTTGTATATATATATTTATGCCAATATGCGTCATTATATGGGTATTTTGCATCTTTATTTTCATACAAATTTACATTATTTTATTGTTATTCTGTTTATTTATTTTGATACGATTTAACATTATTCTATGTGTATTTTGTATATATATTTTTATACATATTTACATCATTTAATGTATATTTTGAATATATATTTTATCCAAATTTACGTTATTTTATGTTTATTTGTTTATATATTTTCATAATAATTTACATTATATTATGTGTGTTTTATATATGTATTTCAATACAAATTTGCCTAATTTTATGTGTATTTTGCATATCTATTTTCAAACAAATTTAAACTATTTTTGTATATTTTTGTATATATTTTTATACAAATTTTAGGTATTTTATTTGTATTTTGTATATATAATTTTCTACAAATATACATTTTTTTATTGGAATTTTGTTGATTTATTTTGATACAAATTTACATTACTGTATATGTATTTTGTATGTATATTTTTCTACGTATTTACATTATTTTATGTGTATTTTGTTTATATATTTTCATAAAAATTTACGTTATTTTATTTTGTGTATTCGTATATATTTTGAAACAAATTTTACACAAATTCATGTTATTTTACGTGTATTTGAATATATATTTTCATATAAATTTACATTATTTTATGTGTATTTTTACATATATTTCATTACAAATTTACCTTATTTTTAATGTTTATTTTATATATTCATTTCATGCAATTTTAAATTATTTTATGTGTATATTTGTATTTGTATTTAGGTTATTTTATGTGTATTTTCTATATATATTTTCATCCAAAATTACATTATTTTATTGGTATTTTGTTAATTTAATTCGATACGAGTTTAGATTATTTTAAAGGCATTTTGTATACATGTTTTTATATGCATTGAAACTATTTAATATGTGTTTTGTATATATATTTTTATGCATATTTACTTTATTTTATTTGCATTTTTGTACATATATTTTTAAAGAAAGTACCGTTATTTTATATGTATTTTGTATATGTTTTCTCATACAAATTTATATTATATTATTGGTATTTTGTTTATTTATTTTGATACGAATTACATGATTATATATGTATTTTGTGTATATATTTTTATACGTATTTACATTATTTAATGTGTATTTTGTTTATGTGTTTTTATACAAATTTACGTTATTATATGTGTATGTGTATAAATATTTTGATACAAATCTACATTATTTGATGTATTTTGTATAAATATATTTCAATTCAAATTTAGCTTATTTTATGTTTATTTTGTATATCTATTTTCATACAAATTTAACTACTTGTGTGTATTTTTGTATATAGTTTTATATAAATTTACGTTATTTTATGTGTATTTTATATATTTATATTTATTCAAATACACATTCTTTCATTGGTATTTTGTTTATTTATTTTGATACGAGTTTACATTATTTTATGTGTATTTTGTATTCATTTTTTTATACGTATTTACTTCATTTTATGTGTATTTTCTATATATATTTTTATAGAAATCTACGTTATTTTATGAGTATTCGTATATATATTTTAAAACAAATCTACATTGTATTATATGTATTTTGCATATCTATTTCAATATAAATTTACCTCATTGTATGTGCATTTTGTATATTTATTTTAATACAAATTTAAAAAAATTTATGTGTATTTTGGTATACATATTTTTATAAAAAAAATGCGTTATGTTATGGGTATTTTGATTCTTTATTTTCATACAAATTTACAGTATTTTATTAATATTCTGTGTATTTATTTTGATAAGATTTTACATTATTCTATTTGGGTTTTGTATATATTTTTTTACACATATTTACATTATTTAATGTGTATTTTGTATATATATTTTATACAAATTTACGTTATTTTAAGTGTATTTGTTTATGTATTTTCATTCAAATTTAGATTATTTTATGTGTATTTTGTATATATATTTCAATAGAAATATACCTAATTTTATGTGTATTTTGTATATTTATTTTCAAACATATTTAAATTGTTTTTGTTTTTTTTTTGTATATAGTTTTATACAAATTTACGTTATTTTATTTGTATTTTGAATATCTAAATTCATACATATACTCATTCTTTTATTGATTTTTTTTATTTATTTAGACACGAATTTACATTATTTAACGTTTATTTTTTATATATATTTTTATACGTATTTACAGCATCTCAAGTGCATTTTGTATATATATTTCTATAGAAATCTACGTTATTTTATGTGTATTCGTATATATATTTTGAAACAAGTTTACATTGTTTTATTTGTATTTTCCATATTTTTTTAATAAAAATTTACCTTATTGTATGTGCATTTTGTATATTAATTTTAATACAAATTTAATTATTGAATGTGTATTTTTGTATATGTATTTTTATAGAAATATGCTTTATTATATGGGTATTTTGCTCTTTATTTTCATACAAATTTACATTATTTTATTGATATTCTGTGTATTTATTTTGATACGATTTTACATTATTCTATGTGTATTTTTTATATATATTTTATACAAAGGTACGTTATTTTATGTGTATATGTTTTCATTTCAAACAAATTTACATTATTTTATGTATATTTTGTACATTTATTTAAAGACAAATTTAACTAATTATATGTGTATTTTGTATATCTTTTTTCATACAAATTGAAATTATTTTCGTGTTTTTTTTGTATATATTTTTATACAAATTCTCGTTATTTTATGTGTATTTTGTATATCTATTTTCCTACAAATATACGTTCTTTTATTGGAATTTTGTTTATTTATTCTGATACGAATCTACATTATTTTATGTGTATTTGGAATATATATTTTTATTCTATTTACATAAATTTATATGTATTTTGTATGTATATTTTCATAGAAATCTACTCTATTTTATTTATATTCGTATATATATTTCAATACAAATTTACTTTATTGTATGTGCATTTTGTATATTTATTTCAATACAAAGTTAATTATTTCATGTGTATTTTTGTATATATATTTTTATGCAAATATGCGTTATTATATGGGTATTTTGCATCTATATTTTCATACAATTTTACATTATTTTATTGATATTCTGTTTATTTATTTTGATACGATTTAAAATTATTCTATGTGTATTTTGTATATATATTTTTATACATATTTACATTATTTTATGTATATTTTGTATATATATTTTATCCAAATTTACGGTATTTTATGTGTATTTGTTTATATATTTTCATACAAATTTACATTATTTTATGTGTATTTTGTATATATATTTCAATACAAATTTGCCTAGTTTTATGTGTATTTTGCAAATCTATTTTCAAACAAATTTAAATTATTTTTGTGTATTTTTGTATATATTTTTATAGAAATTTATTTGTATTTTGTATATTTATTTTCCTACAAATATACATTCTTTTATTGGAATTTTGTTTATTTATTTTGATACGAGTTTACATTATTTTATGTGTATTTTGTATATATATTTTACTACGTATTTACATTATTTTATGTGAAAATTTGTATATATATTTTAATAAAAATTTACATTATTTTATTGTGTGTATTCGTATTTATTTTGATACAAATTTTATACAAATTCATGTTATTTTCTGTGTATTTGTATATATATTTTCATACAAATTTATATTATTTTATGTGTATTTTTACATAGTTTTCATTACAAATTTACCTTATTTTATGGTTATTTTGTATATTTCTTTCTTTCAATCTTAAATTATTTTATGTGTATATTTGTATTTGTATTTAGGTAATTTTATGTGTATTTTCTATATATATTTTCATCCAAAATTACATTATTTTATAGGTATTTTCTTAATTTAATTCGATACGAATTTAGATTTTTTCATAGGTATTTTGTATACATATTTTTATACCCATTTACATTATCTAATGTGTGTTTTGTGTACATATTTTTTATGCAAATTTACTTTATTTTATGTGCATTTTTGTACATATATTTTTATAGAAATTTGCGTTATTTTATGAGTATTTTGTAAATGTTTTCTCATAAAAATATACTTTATTTTATTGGTATTTTATTCATTTATTTTGATACGATTTACATGATTATATATGTATTTTTTACATATCTTTTTTATACGTATTTACATTATTTAATGTGTATTTTGTTTATATATTTTTATGCAAATTTACGTTATTATATGTATATTTGTATAAATATTTTGATACAAATTTACATTGTTTTATATATTTTGTATATATATTTCAATTCAAAATTAGGTTATTTTATATGTATTTTGTATATCTATTTTCACACAAATTTAATTACTTTTGTGTATTTTTGCATATAGTTTTATATAAATTTACGTTATTTTATGTGTATTTTGTATATTTATATTTATACAAATACACATTCTTTTATTAGTAGTTTGTTTATTTATTTTGATACGAGTTTACATTATTTTATGTGTATTTTGTATACCTTTTTTCATACGTATTTACTTCATTTTATATGTATTTTGTATATATATTTTCATAGAAATCTACGTTATTTTATGTGTATTCGTATATATATTTTGAAACAAATTTACATTGTTTTATATGTATTTTGCATATCTATTTCAATACAAATTTACCTTATTGTATGTGCTTTTTGTATATTTATATTAATACAAATTCAAATATTTTATGTGTGTCTTGGTATATATATTTTTAAAAAAAATGCGCTATTTTATTGGGTATTTTGCATCTTAATTTTCATACAAATTTACATTATTTTATTAATATTCTGTGTATATATTTTGATACGATTTAACATTATTCTATTGGTGTTTTGTATATATTTTTTTATACATATTTACATTATTTAATGTGCATTTTGAATATATATTTTATACAAACTTACGTTATTTTAAGTGTATTTGTTTATATATTTTCATTCAAATTTACATTATTTTATGTGTATTTTGTAAATGTATTTCAATACAAATTTAACTAATTTTATGTGTATTTTGTATATTTATTTTCATACAAATTTAAATTATTGTTGTGTATTTTTTTATATAGTTTTATACAAATTTAGGTGATTTTATGTGTAAATTGTATATCTATTTTCATACGAATACACATTCTTTTATTGATATTTTGCTCATTTATATTTATATATATATATATATATATATATATATATATATATATATATATATATATATATATATATATATATATATATATATATATATATATATATATATATATATATATATATATATATATATATATATATATATATATATATATATATATATATATATATATATATATATATATATATATATATATATATATATATATATATATATATATATATATATATATATATATATATATATTTATATATATATATTTCTATAGAAATCTACGTTGATTTATGAGTATTCGTATACAGATTTTGAAACAAATTTACAGTTATATTTGTATTTTGCATATTTTTTCAATACAAATTTACCTTATTTTATAGTTGCATTTTATATATTAATTTTAATACAAATTTAATTCTTCTATGTGTATTTTTGTATATGTATTTTTATAAAAATATGCTTTATTTTATGGGTATTTTGCATCTTTATTTTCATACAAATTTACATTATTTTATTAATATTCTCTGTATTGATTTAGATACGATTTTACATTATTCTATGTGTATTTTGTATATATATATATATATATATATATATATATATATATATATATATATATATATATATATATATATATATATATATATATATATATATATATATATATATATATATATATATATATATATATATATTATACAAATGTACGTTACTTTATGTGTGTTAGTTTTCATTTCATACAAATTTACATTATTTTATGTGTATTTTGTACATGTATTTAAATACAAATTTAATTAATTATATGTGTATTTTGTATATCTATTTTCATAGAAATTGAAATTATTTTTTGTGTATTTTTGTATATATTTTTACATAAATTTTCGTTATTTTATGTGTATTTTGTATATTTCTTTTCCTACAAATATACGTTCTTTTATTGGAGTTTTGTTTATTTATTTTGACACGAATTTACATTATTTGAGGTGTATTTGGTATATATATTTTTATACTTATTTACATCATTTTATATGTATTTTGTATCAAGATTTTCATAGAAATTTACTCTATTTTATGAGTATTCGTATATATATTTTGATACAAATTTACATTACTGATATGAATTTTCCATATCTTTTTCAACACAAATTTACGTTAGTGTGTGTACATTTCGTATATTTATTTTAATACATATTTAATTTGTTATATGTATTTTTGTATATATATTTTTATACATATATTTTTATTATATGAGTATTTTGCATCTTTATTTTCATACAAATTTACATTATTTTATTGATATTCTGTTTATTTATTTTGATACGACTTAACATTATTCTATGTGTATTTTGTATATATATATGTTTATACATATTTACATCATATAATGTATATTTTGTATATATATTTTATCCAAATTTACGTTATTTTATGTGTATATGTTTATATATTTTCATACAAATTTACATTGAATTATGTGTGTTTTGTATATGTATTTCAATATAAATTTGCCTAATTTTATGTGTATTTTGCATATCTATTTTCAAACAAATTTAAATTATTTTTGTGTATTTTTGTATATATTTTTATTCAAATTTTAGTTATTTTATTTGTATTTTGTATATATATTTGCCTTCAAATATACATTCTTTTATTGGAATTTTGTTGATTTATTTTGATACGAGTTTACATTACTTTATGTGTATTTTGTATATATTTTTTCTACGTATTTACATTATTTAATATGTATTTTGTATATATATTTTCATAAAAATTTACGTTATTTTATTGTGTGTATTCGTATATATTTTGATACAAATTTTATACGAGTTCATGTTATTTTATGTGTATTTGAAAATATATTTTCATATAAATTTACATTATTTTATGTGTATTTTTACACATATTTCATTACAAATTTACTTTATTCTATGTTTATTTTATATATTAGTTTCATGCAATTTTAAATTATTTTATGTGTATATTTGTATCGGTATTTAGGTTATTTTATGTGTATTTTTTATTTTATGTGTATTTACAGCATCTCAAGTGTATTTTGTATATATATATATATATATATATATATATATATATATATATAGATATATATATATATATATATATATTTATATATATATATATATATATTTCTACAGAAATCTGCGTTATTTTATGTGTATTCCTATATATATTTTGAAACAAATTTACATTGTTTTATGTGTATTTTGTATATTTTTTTAATAAAAATTTACCTTATTGTATGTGCATTTTGTATATTAATTTTAGCACAAATTTATTTATTGAATGTGTATTTTTTTATATATATTTTTATAAAAATATGCTCTATTTTATGGGTATTTTGCATCTTTATTTTCATACAAATTTACATTATTTTATATATATTTTTTGTATTTATTTTGATACGATTTTACTTTATTCTATATGTATTTTGTATATATATTTTATACAAATGTACGTTATTTTATGTGTATTTGTTTTCATTTCATACAAATTTACATTATTTTATGTGTATTTTGTACAGGTATTCAAAGACAAATTTAGCTAATTATATGTGTATTTTGTATATCTATTTTCATACAAATTGAATTTTTTATTTTATTTTTGTATATATTCTTATACAAATTTTCGTTATTTTATGTGTATTTTGTATATTTATTTTTCTACAAATATACGTTCTTTAATCGGAATTTTATTTGTTTATTTTGATACGAATTTACATTATTTTAGGTGTATTTAGTATATATATTTTTGTAATATTTACATAACTTTATATGTATTTTGTATGTATATTTTCATAGATATTTACTCTATTTTATGTGTATTCGTATATATATTTTGATACAAAAACATTATTGATGTGTATTTTGCATATTTATTTCAATACAAATTTACTTTACTGTATGTGCATTTTGTATATTTATTTCAATACAAATTTAATTATTTCATGTGTATTTTTGTATATATATTCTTATGTATATATGCGTTATTATATGGGTATTTTGCATCTTTATTTTCATACAAATTTACATTATTTTATTGAAATTCTGTTTATTTATTTTCATTCGATTTAACATTATTCTATGTGTATTTTGTATATCTATTTTTATACATATTTACATTATTTAATGTATATTTTGTATATATATTTTATCCAAATTTACGTTATTTTATGTGTATTTGTTTATATATTTTCATACAAATTTACATTATTTTATGTGTATATATATATATATATATATATATATATATATATATATATATATATATATATATATATATATATATATATATATATATATATATATATATATATATATATATATATATATATATATATATATATATATATATATATATATATATATATATATATATATATATATATATATGTATTTTGTATGTATATTTTCATACAAATTTACACTATTTTTTGTGAATTCGTATATATATTTTGATACAAATTTACATTATTGATGTGTATTTTGCATATCTATTTCAATACAAATTTACTTTATTGTATGTGCATTTTGTATATTATTTTATGTGTTTTTTTGGATGTATATTTTTATACAGATATGCGTTATTATATGGGTATATTGCATCTTTATTTTAATACAAATTTACATTATTTTATTGATATTCTGTTTATTTATTTTGAAACGATTTTACATTATTCTATGTGTATTTTGTATATATATTTTTATACATATTTACATTATTTATGTGTATTTTGCATATCTATTTCAATACAAATTTTCTTTATTGTATGTGCCTTTTCTATATTTATTTTAATACAAATTTAATTATTTTATATGTATTTTTATTTATATATATTTTTAAGCAAATTTGCGTTATTATATGGGTATTTTGCATCTTTATTTTCATACAAATTTACATTATTTTATTGATATTCTGTTTATTGATTTTTATACGATTTTACATTATTCTATGTGTATTTTGTATATATATTTTTATCCATATTTACATTATTTAATGTATATTTTGTATATATATTTTATGGAAATTTACGTTATTTTATGTGTATTTGTTTATATATTTTCATACAAATCTACATTATTTTATAAGTATTTTGTATATGTATTTCAATACAAATTTACCTAATTTGATGTGTATTTTTGTATATATTTTTATACAAATTTTAGTTATTTGATTTGTATTTTGTATATATATTTTCCTACAAATATACATTCTTTCTGTGGAATTTTGTTTATTTATTTTGATACGAATTTACATTATTTTACATGTATTTTGTACATATATTTTTTCTACGTTTTTACTTTATTTTATGTGTATTTTGTATATATATATTTTTTTTAAATTTACGTTATTTTATTGTGTGTATTCGTATATATTTTGAAACAAATTTACATTATTTTATTTGTATTTTGCATATCTATTTCAATACAAATTTACCTTATTGTGTTTGTATTTTGTATATTTATTTTAATACAAATTTCATTATTTTATGTGTATTTTTGTATATATATTTTTTTTAAATATGAGTTATTTTATGGGTATTTTGCATCTTTATTTTTATAAATTTATACATTACGTACATATTTTGTATACGTTTTTACATTATTTAATGTGTATTTTGTGTGTATTTTTATACACATATAAGTTATTATATGTGTATTTGAATAAATATTTTGATACAAGTTTACATTATTTTATGTATTTTGTATATTTATTTCAATACAAATTTAGCGTATTTTATGTGTCTTTTGTATATCTATTTTCATACAAATTAAATTATTTTTGTTTATTTTTTTATATAGTTTCATACAGTTTTACTTTATTTTATGTGAATTTTGTATATTTATATTTATACAAATACACATTCTTTTATTGGTATTTTGTTTATTTATTTTGATACGAATTTACATTATTTTATGTGTATTTTGTATACATTTTCTTATACGTATTTACTTAATCTTATGTGTATTTTGTATATATATTTTTATAGAAACCTACGTTATTTTATGTGTATTCGTATATATATTTTGAAACAAATTTACATTGTTTTATATGTATTTTGCATATCTATTTCAATACAAATTTTCCTTATTGTATGTGCATTTTGTATATTTATTGTAATACAAATTTAAATATTTTATATGTATTTTGGTATATATTTTTATAAAAAATGCGTTATTTTATGGGTACTTTGCATTTTTATTTTCATACAAATTTACATTATTTTATTAATATTCAGTGTATTTATTTTTATACGATTTTATTCGATTTGTGTTTTGTATATATATTTTATTTACATATTTACATTATCTAATGAGTATTTTGTATATATATTTTATACAAATTTACGTTAATTTAAGTGTATTTGTTTATATATTTTCAATCAAATTTACATTATTTTATGTGTATTTTGTATATGTATTTCAATACAAATTTACCTAATTTTATGTGTATTTTGTATATTTATTTTCATACAAATTTAAATTATTTTTGTGTATTTCTGTATATAGTTTTATACAAATTTACGTTATTTTATGTGTATTTTGTATATGTATTTTCATACAAATACACATTCTTTTATTGATATTTTGTTTATTTATCTTGACACGAGTTTACATTTTGTGTATATATTTTTATACGTATTTACATAATTTCATGTGTATTATGTATATATATTTCTATAGAAATCTACGTTATTTTATGTGTATTAATATATATATATATATATATATATATATATATATATATATATATATATATATATATATATATATATATATATATATATATATATATATATATATATATATATATATATATATATATATATATATATATATATATATATATATATATATATATATATATATATATATATATATATATATATATATATATATATATATATATATATATATATATATATATATATATATATATATATATATATATATATATATATATATATATATATATATATATATATATATATATATATTTGATTACAAATTTGCCATATTTTATGTTTATTTTTATATCTATTTTCATTCAAATTCAAACTTTTTTATGTATATATATTTATTTGTATTTACGTTATTTTATGTGTATTTTCTATACATAATTTCATTCAAAATTACATTTTTTTTCGGTATTCTGTTCACTAATTTCGATACGAATTTAGATTATTTCATGTGTATTTTTTATACATATTTTTACACGCATTTACATAATTTAATGTGTGTTTTGTATATATATTTTTAATACAATTTTTCTTCATTTTATGTGCATTTGTGTAGTTTTTATACAAATTTACATAAATTTAAGTGTATTATGTACATTTTTTATTACAAATTTACCTCATTTTAAGTGTATTTTATTTATTTATTTTCATACAAATTTAAAGTATTTGATGTGCGTTTTTGTACATATATTTTTATAGAAATTTGCGATATTTGATGTGTATTTTGTATATATTTTTTCATACAAATTTACATTTTTTTTATTATTATTTTGTTTATGTATTTTGATACTAATTTACATGATTATATGTGTATTTTATATATATTTTGTATACGTATTTTCATTATTTAATGTGTATTATGTTTATATATTTTAAAACAAATTTATGTAATTTTATGCGTATTTGTTTAATTATTTTGATACAAATATACATTATTTTATGTATTTTTTATATATATTTCAATACAAATTTAGTTTGTTTTTTATATATTTTGTATATCTATTTTCATACAAATTTAAATTACTTTTGTGTATTTTTGTATACAGTTTTATACAAATTTACGTTATTTTATGTGTATTTTGTATATCTATTTTCATACAAATTCACATTCTTCTATTGGTATTTTGTTTATTTATTATGGTACGAATTTTCATTATTTTATGTGTATTTTTTACATATATATTTTTACGTATTTACATCATTTTATATGTATTTTTTATATGTATTTTTATAGAAATTTACGTTTTTTTATGTTTATTCGTATATTTTGCAACAAATTTACATTGTTAGATGTGTGTTTTGCATATCTATTTCAATACAAATTTACCATATTGTATGTGTATTTTGTATATATATTTTAATACAAATTTAATTATTTGATGTGTATTTTTGTATATATATTTTTATAAAAATATGCGTTTTTTATGGGTATTTTGCATCTTTATTTTCGTACAGTTTTACATTATTTTATTGATATTCTGTGTATTTATTTTGATACGATTTTACATTGTTCTATGTGAATTTTGTATATATTTAGGTAAATTTGTATTGAAATACATATACATAATACACATAAAATAATGTAAATTTGTATGAAAATATATAAACAAATAGACATAAAGTAACGTAGGTTTGTATAAAATATATATAGAAAATGCACATTAAATAATGTAAATATGTAAAATAAGATATACACAAAATACACATAGAACAATGTAAAATATTATTAAAATAAATAAACAGAATATCAATCAAATAATGTATATTTCTATGAAAATAAAGATGCAAAATACCCATTAAAAAAAATTGTTATAAAAACATATACACAAAAATAAAGAACAAATAATTAAATTTGTATTAAAATAAATTTACAAAATGCACATACACTATGATTAATTTTTATTGAAATAGATATGCAAAACACACATCAAACAATGTAAATCTGTTTCAAAATATATATACGAATACACATAAAAAAACGTAAATTTCTTTAAAAATACAAATGAAAAATATACATAAAATGATGTAAATACGTATAAAAATACATTTACAAAATATACATAAAATAATGTAAATTCGTACCAAAATAAATAAACAAAATACCAATAGAAGAATAGGAATTTGTATGAAAATAAATATACAAAATAAACATAAAATAAAGTAAACATGTATAAAACTATATACAAAGATACACAAACGTAGTTGAAATTTGTATGAAAATAGAGATACAAAATATACATAAAATAAACTAAATCTGTATTGAAATATATATACAAAATACATAAAATAATGTAAATTTGTATCAAAATATCTAAACAGATGCGCATAAAATAACGTAAATTTGTTTTAAAATATACAAAATACACATTAAATAATGTAAATATGTATAAAAAAAAATATATACAAAACACAAATAGAATAATGTAAAATCGTATAAAAATAAATACACAGAATATTAATAAAACAATATAAATTTGTATGAAAATAAAGATCCAAAATACTCATAAAATAACGCATTTTTTTTATAAAAATATATATACCAAAATACACATAAAATATTTAAATTTGAATTACAAAAAAAAAAAAAATGCACAAGCAATAAGGTAAATTTGTATTGAAATAGATATGCAAAATACATATAAAACAATGTAAATTTGTTTTAAAATATATATACGAATACACATTAAATAACGTAGATTTCTATAAAAATATATATACAAAATACACATAAAATGAAGTAAATATGTATAAGAAAATGTATACAAAATACACATAAAATAATGTAAACTCGTAACAAAATAAATAAACAAAATACCAATGAAAGAATGTGTATTTGTATAAATTGAAATATACAAAATACACATAAAATAACGTAAATTTGCATAAAACTATATACAAAAATACACAGAAGTAATTAAATACGTATTGAAATAGATATACAAAATACAGATAGAATAAGCTAAATTTGAATTGAAATGTATATACAAAATACATTAAATAATGTAAATTTGTATCAAAATATTTATACAAATACATAGGATAACGTAAATTTGTTTAAAAATATATAAACAAAATACACATTAAGTAATGTAAATACGTATAAAAAATATATAGAAAATACACATATAATCATATAATTCGTATCAAACTAAATAAACAAAATAGCAATAAAATAATGTAAATTTGTATGAGAAAACATATACAAATACATATAAAATAACATAAATTTCTATAAAATAAATGTACAAAATGCACATAAAATAAATTTGCATAAAAATATATATACAAAACACACATTAAATAATGTAAATGAGTATAAAATATATATATAAAATACCTATAAATAATCTAAATATATATTAAATATATAAATACCAATATATATAATGTATATTTGTATCAAAAAAAATATACAAAATAAAAATAAAATAACATAAATAAATATACATTTATAAAAATAATATAATTTAAAATTTATATAAATAAATATACAAAATAAACATAAAATAATGTAAATTTGTAATGAAATATATGTACAAAATACACATAAAATAATGTAAATTTTTATTAAATATATATACAAATACGCATAAAATAACATGAATTTGTTTAAAATTTGTAACAAAATATATACGAATACACACAATAAAATAACGTAATTTTTTATGAAAATATATTTACAAAATACACATAAAATAATGTAAATTTGTATAAAATATATAAACAAATACACATTAAATAATATAAATTTTGATAAAATCTATATACAAAATAAACATTCAATAATGTAAATATTTATAAAAAAAATATATATACAAAATAGACATAGAATAGTGTAAAATCGTATCTAAATTAATAAACAGAATATCAATAAAATAATGTAAAATTGTATGAAAACAAAGCTGCAAAATACCCATAAAATAACGCATATTTGCATATAAATATATATACAAAATACATATAAAATAATATAAATATGTTTAATATAAATATACAAAATGCACGTACAATAAAGAAAATTTGTATTGAAATAGATATACAAAATACACATCAATAATATAAATTTGTATCAAAATATATATACGAATACTCATAAAATAGTAAATTTCTATGAAAATATACATACAAAATAGATATACAAAATACACATATAACTAGTTAAATTTGTATTTAAATACATGTACAAAAACACATAAAATAATGTAAATTTGTATGAAATGAAAACAAATACATTTTATATAAAATATATATACAAAATACACATAGAATAATGTAAAATCATACCAAATAAATACACAGAATATCAATAAAATAATGTAAATTTGTATGAAAATAAAGATGCAAAATACCCTTAAAATAAAGCATATTTTTATAAAATATATACACAAAATACACATAGATTAATCAAATTTGTATTAAAATTAATATACAAAATGCACATACAATAATGTAAATTTGTATTGAAAAATATGCAAAATACACATAAAACAATGTAAATTTGTTTCAAAATATATATACGAATACTCATAAAATAACGTAGATTTCTATAGAAATATATATACAAAATACACTTGAAATAATATAAATACGTTTAAAAACATATACAAAATGCACATTAAATAATGTTAATTCGTGTCAAAATAAATAAAAAAAATATCATGAAAAGAATGTGTTTTTGTATAAAAATAGATATACAAAATACACATAAAATAACCTAAATTTGTATAAAACTATATACAAAAATAAACAAAAATAATTTAAACTTGTATGAAAATAAATATACAAAAAACATAAAATTAGGTAAATTTGTATTGAAATACATATACAAAATACACATAAAAAAATGTAAATTTGAATGAAAATATATAAACATATAGACTTAAAATAACGTAAATTTGTATCAAATATATATACATAAAACACATTAAATAATGTAAATATGTATAAAAAAAATATATACAAAACACAAATAAAATAATGTAAAATCGTATCAAAATAAATACAGAGAATATTAATAAAATAATGTAAATTTGTATGAAAATTAAGATGCAAAATACCCATAACATAACGCATTTTTTTTTTAAATATATATACGAAAAAACATAAAATATTTGATTTTGAATTAAAATAAATAGATATACAAAATACACATAAAATAAGCTAAATTTGAATTGAAATATATATACAAAATACATAAAATAATGTAAATTTGTATCAAAATACCTATACAAATACACATATAATAACGTAAATTTGTATAAAAATATATAAACAAAATACACATTAAATAATATAAATACGTATAAAAAAAATGTAAAAAATACACAAATAATCATGTAATACGTATCAAAATAAATAGACAAAATACCAATAAAATAATGTAAATTTCTATGAGAAAACATATACAAAATACACATAAATAACGCAAATATCAATAAAAATATATATAATATAATATATTTTTTACATATTTAAAATATTTAATGTATATTTTGTATATATATTTTATCCAAATTTACGTTATTTTATGTGTATTTGTTTATATATTTTCATACAAATTTACATGATTTTATGTGTGTTTTGTATATGTATTTTAATACAAATTTGCCTAACTTTAAGTTTATTTTGCTGATCTATTTTCAAACAAATTTTAGGTATTTTATTTGTATTTTGTATATATATTTTGTTACAAATTTTAGTTATTTTATTTGTTTTTGTATATATATTTTCCTAAATATACATTCTTTTATTGGAGTTTTGTGTATTTGATTTTACAATTTACATTATTTTATGTGTATTTTGTATATATATTTTCTACGTATTTAAACTATTTTATGTGTATTTTATATATACATTTCATAAAATTTACGTTATTTTATTGTGTGTATTCATATATTTTGAGACATTTTATACAAATTCATGTTATTTTATGTGTATTTGTATATATATTTTCATACAAATTTATATTATTTTATGTGTATTCTTACATATATTATTACAAATTTACCTTATTTTATGTTTATTTTGTATATTTATTTCATTCAATTTTAAATTATTTAATGTGTATATTTGTATTTGTATTTAGGTTATTTTATGTGTTTTCTATATATATTTTCATCCAAAATTACATTATTTTATTGTTATTTTCTTAATTTAACTCGTGCAATTTAGATTATTTCATAGGTATTTTGTATAAATATTATTATACTCATTTACATTATCTAATGTGTGTTTTGTATATATTTTTTTATGCAAACTAATTTTATGTGCATTTTTGTACATATGTTTTTATAGAAACTTAAAACGTTATTTTATGTGTATTGTGTATATGTTTTCTCATACAAATTTACATTTTTTAATTAGTTTTTTGTTTATTTATTTTGATACGAATGACTTGATTATTGGTGTATTTTGTAAATATTTTTTTTTATACGTATTTACATTACTTAATGTGAATTTTGTTTATAAATTTTTTTTAGAAATTTACGTTATTATATGTGTATTTGTTAAAAATATTTTGAAACGAATTTACTTTATTTTATGTATTTTGTATATATATTTCAATTCAAATTTAGCTTATTTTGTGTGTATTTTGTATATCTATTTTCATGCAAATTTAATTACTTCTGTGTATTTTTGTATATAGTTTTATACAAATTTACGTTATTTTATGTGCATTTTGTATATTTATATTTATACAAATACACATTCTCTTATTGGTATTTTGTTTATTTATATTTATACGAATTTACATTATTTTATGTGTATTTTCTATACATTTTTGATTCGTATTTACTTAATTTTATTTGTATTTTGTATATATATATTTATAGAAATCTACGTTGTTTTATGTGTATTCGTATATATTTTTAAAAAAATTTACATTGTTTTTTGTTTTTTTCATATCTATTTCAATACAAATTTACCTTATTGTATGTGCATTTTGTATATTTATTTTAATACAAATTCAAATATTTTATGTGTATTTTTGTATATATAATTTTATAAAAAATGCTTTATTTTTTAGGTATTTTGCATCTTAGTTTTCATACAAATGTACATTATTTTATTAATATTCTGTGTATATATTTTGATACGATTTTATATTATACTATTTGTGTTTTGTATATATTTTTTTATAAATATTTTCATTATTTAATGTGTATTTTTTATATATATTTTATACAAATTAACGTCATTTTAAGTGTATTTGTTTATATAATTTCATTCAAATTTACATTATTTTAAGTGTATTTTGTATATGTATTTCAATACAAATTTACCTAATTTTATGTGTATTTTGTATATTTATTTTCATACAAATTTAAATTATTTTTGTGTTTTTTTGTATATACATATAGAGTAAATTTCTATGAAAATATATATTCAAAATACATATAAAATTATGTAAATAAGTATAAAAACATATATATCAAATACACCTAAAAAAATGAAAATTCGTATCAAAATAAATAAACAAAATTCCGATAAAAGAACGTATATTTGTAGGAAAATAAATATGCAAAATACACATAAAATTACGAAAATTTGAATAAAAATATATACAAAAAAACAAAAAAATAAATTTCAATTTGTATGAAAATAGATATACAAAATACACATATAATTAGTTAAATTTGTATTTAAATACATGTACAAAATACACATAAGATAAAGTAAATTTGTATGAAATGAAAACAAATTCACATAAAATAACGTACATTTGTATAAAATAGATATACAAAATATACAAAATTCACAAATTCCCCCAGGGAGGACTCCCCTTCTGGCTGCCGACCCGAGAGGTGTCTTGATAACTCCTCGAACCTCTTTCTTCTCAATTTCTGCAACATTCGCGGTCTTCGCTCTAATTTTCATTCTGTGGAACATCATCTCTCCTCCTCTAAACCTCACCTTCTCTTCCTTACCGAAACACAGGTTTCTGAGGCTACTGACAGCAATCTCTACTCTGTTCCCTCCTACTATCTCTATTCTAAATTTCAATCCAAAGCTGGATGTTGCGCCTACGTGCGCAACGACATCACTTGCTCTCGTGCCCACGACCTTGACTCTTCTGAATTTTCCACCATCTGGTTAAGACTTCACTGTCATTCTATTACTAAATACATCTGTGCTGTTTATCTCTCACCTAACTCTACCAACTATGTAAAATTCTTTGACTATTTGAATTCTAAAGTGGAGCACATCTTGACCCACTCTCCCTTCGCTGAAATCTCCATCCTAGGAGATTTCAATGTTCACCACCTTTGGCTTTCATCCTCTTTCACTGACCATCCTGGTGAACAAGCCTACAACTTTGCTATCCTCAACGACCTAGAGCAGTTGGTCCAGCACCCTACACGTATTCCTGACCGTCTTGGAGATCGGCCCAACATTCTAGACCTCTTCCTTACCTCAAACCCTTCTGCTTATTCTGTTAAACTGTTCTCTCCGTTGGGCTCCTCCGATCACAATCTTATTTCTGCATCCTGTCCTATCGCTCCTGTACATCCTCTGGACCCACCGAAGAGGCGATGCTTCTGGCATTTTGCTTCAGCTCGGTGGGACGACCTGAGGATGTACTTTTCCATTCCGTGGAATGATTATTGCTTCCTGGATAGAGACCCCTCTGTGTATGCTCAGCGCATCACAGAGGTGATTGTCTCTAGAATGGAGGCATACATTCCTTGTTCTTTCTCTACTCCTCACGCTAAGAAGCCTTGGTTTAATCACGCTTGTTCTCGTGCTGTCAATGATAGAGAGGTAGCTCACAAAAGATACCAGAGCCTTCAAACTAATGCTAATTATGAACTTTACATTTCTGCCCGAAATCGTGCGAATCTATTCTCCGACTAACCAAAAATTCTTTCATTAATAGAAAATGTCAAACCTTGCTTTTTCTAATTCTTCCCGTGACTTCTGGCATCTAGCCAAAAACATCTCCTCCAACTTCGCTTCTTCATCTTTTCCTCCTCTCCTTAGTCCTAACGGCAGCACCGCCGTCTCACCTATCTTTAAGGCTGAACTCATCTCTCATACTTTTTCTAAAAACTTCACTCTGGACGATTCTGGGCATATGCCTCCTACTCATCCCCCCCCTCCCCTGACATTTTTATGCCTGTTATTAAGATTCTTCCAAATGATGTTTTCTATGCCCTTTCTGGCATCAATCCTCAGAAGGCTTATGGACCTGATGGAGTGCCTCCTATTGTCCTTAAAAACTGTGCCTCCGTGCTGTCACCCTGCCTGGTCAAACTCTTTCGCCTCTGCCTGTCAACATCTACCTTTCCTTCTTGCTGGAAGTATGCCTTCACAGCCTGTACCTAAGAAGGGTGACCGCTCCAATCCCTCAAACTACCGTCCTATTGCTTTACTTTCTTGTCTATCTAAAGCTTTTGAATCAATCGCCAACCGGAAGATTCAAAAGCACCTTTCCCCGTCTGACCTTCTATCTGATCGCCAGTATGGGTTCCGCAAGGGGCGTTCTACTGGTGATCTCTTAGCCTTCTTAACTGACTCTTGGTCATCCTCTGTTAGCCGTTTCGGTGAAACTTTGCTATTGCGCTGGACATATCAAAAAGCTTTTGATAGGGTCTGGCACAAATCTTTGCTTTCTAAACTACCCTCCTACGGTTTCTATCCTTCTCTCTGTACCTTTATCTCCAGTTTCCTTTCTGACCGTTCTATTTCTGCCGTGTTAGAAGGTCACTTTTCTTCCCATAAATCTATTAACAGTGTTGTCCCACATGGTTCTTTCATATCTCCCACTCTTTTTCATTTGTTAATTGATTATCTTCTTTCCAAAACGAACTGTCCTATCCATTCCTACGCCGATGATTCCACTCTGCATTATTCAACTTCTTTTAATAGAAGACCCACCCTTCAGGAACTTAACGACTCAAGGCTGGAGGCTGCAGAACGCTTAGCCTTAGACCTACTATTATTTCCGATTGGGGCAAGAAGAACCTGGTGTCCTTCAACGCCTCAAAACACAGTTCTCCACCTATCCACTCGACACAATCTTCCAAACAACTATCCCTATTCTTTGACAACACCCAGCTATCACCTTCCTCAACACTAAACATCCTCGGTCTATCCTTAACTCAAAATCTCAACTGGAAACTTCATATCTCATCTCTTACTAAATCAGCTTCCTCGAGGCTGGGCGTTCTGTACCGTCTCCGCCAGTTCTTCTCCCCTGCACAGTTGCTGTCCATATACAGGGGCCTTGTCCGCCCTCGTATGGGTATGCATCTCATGTGTGGGGGCTCCCTCCACAGCTCTTCTGGACAGAGTGGAGGCAAAGGCTCTTCGTCTCATCAGCTCTCCTCCTCATACTGATAGTCTTCTACCTCTTAAATTCCGCCGCAATGTTGCCTCTTCTATCTTCTATCGATATTTCCACCACGCTGACTGCTCTTCTGAACTTGCTAACTGCATGCCTCCTCCCCCGCCCCCCCGCTGCACTCGACTTTCTACTCATGCTCATCCCTATAATGTCCAAACCCCTTATGCAAGAGTTAACCAGCATCTTCACTCTTTCATCCCTCACGCAGGTAAACTCTGGAACAATCTTCCTTCATCTGTATTTCCTCCTGTCTACGACTTGAACTCTTTCAAGAGGAGGGTATCAGGACACCTCTCCTCCCGAAACTGACTTATCTTTCGGCCACCTCTTTGGATTCTTTTTAGGAGCAGCGAGTAGCGGGCTTTTTTTTTTTTTATTAATGTTTACTTTTTTGTGCCCTTGAGCTGTCTCCTTTGCTGTAAAAAAAAAAAAAAGAAAAAATAGAATAATGTAAAATCGTATCAAAATAAATACACAGAATATCAATAAAATAATGTAATTTTGTATGAAAATAAAGATGCAAAATACCCATAAAATAAAGCCAATTTTTTTAAAAATACATATACAAGAATACACAAAGATTAATTAAATTTGTATTAAAATTAATATACAAAATGCACGTACAATAAGGGAAATTTGTATAGAAAAAATATACAAAATGCACATAAAACAATGTATATTTGTTTCAAAATATATATACGAATATTATAAAATAACGTATATTTCTATAGAAATATATATAAAAAATACACATGAAATGACGTAAATACGTATAAAAATATATATACACAATACACATTAAATAATGTAAATTCGCATCAAAATAAATAAACAAAATATCAATAAGAGAATGTGTATTTGTATGAAAATAGATATACAAAATACACATAAAATATTGTAAATTTGTATAAAACTCTATTAAAAAAATACACAAAAATAATTTAAATTTGTATAAAAATATATATACAAAATACACATAAAACTAGTTAAATTTCTATTGAAATACATATACAAAATTCACATAATATAATGTAAATTTGAATGAAAATATATAAACAAATACACTTAAAATAACGTAGATTTGTATGAAATATATATAGTAAATACACATTAAATAATGTAAATATGTATAAAAAAATATATACAAAACACAAATAGAATAATGTAAAATAGTATCAAAATAAATACACAGAATATTAATAAAATAATGTAAATTTGTATGAAAATAAAGATGCAAAATACACATAAAACAACGCATTTTTTATGAAAATATATATACCAAAATACACATAAAATATTTAAATTTGTACTACAATAAATATACAAATGCACATACAATAAAATAAATTTGTATTGAAATAGATATGCAAAATACACATAAAACAATGTAAATTTGTTTCAAAATATATATGCAATTCACATAAATAACGTAGATTTCTATAAAATATCTATACAAAATACACATAAAATGAAGTAAATACGTATAAGAAAATGTATACAAAATACACATAAAATAATGTAAATTCGTATCAAAATAAATAAACAAAATGCCAATAAAAGAATGTGTACTTGTATAAATATAAATATACAAAATACACATAAAATAACGTAAAATTGTATAAAACTATATTCAAAAAATAATCAACAATAATTAAATTTGTAAGGAAATAAATATACAAAAGACAAATAAAATAAGCTAAATTTGAATTGAAATAAATATAGAAAGTACATAAAATAATGTAAATTTGTATCAAAATATATATTCAAATACACATATATTAAATTAATATACAAAATGCGTATATAATAATAGTAAATTTATTGAAAAATATGTAACATACACGTTTACTCATACAAATTTACATTATTTAATTAGTTTTTTGTTTTTATATTTTGATACGAATGACTTGATTACTTGTGTATTTTATAAATATTTTTTTTATACGTATTTACATTACTTAATGTGTATTTTGTTTATATATTTTTTAACAAATTTACGTTATTATATGTGTATTTGTTAAAAATATTTTGAAACGAATTTACTTTATTTTATGTATTTTGTATATATATTTCAATTCAAATTTAGCTTATTTTGTGTGTATTTTGTATATCTATTTTCATACAAATTTAATTACTTCTGTGTATTTTTGTATATAGTTTTATACAAATTTACGTTATTTTATGTGCATTTTGTATATTTATATTTATACAAATACACACTCTCTTATTCGTATTTTGTTTATTTATATTTATACGAATTTACATTATTTTATGTGTATTTTGTATACATTTTTGACTCGTATTAACAATTTTATTTGTATTTTGCATATATATATTTATAGAAATCTACGTTATTTTATGTGTATTCGTATATATATTTTGAAACAAATTTACATTGTTTTATATGTATTTTGCATATCTATTTCAATACAAATTTACCTTATTGTATTTGCATTTTGTATATTTATTTTAATACAAATTCAAATATTTTATGTGTATTTTGGTATATATAATTTTATAAAAAATGCGTTATATTATAGGTATTTTGCATTTTAGTTTTCATACAAATGTACATTATTTTATTAATATTCTGTGTATATATTTTGATACGATTTTATATTATACTATTTGTGTTTTGTATATAGTTTTTTATACATATTTTCATTATTTAAAGTGTATTTGTTTATATAATTTCATTCAAATTTACATTATTTTAAGTGTATTTTGTATATGTATTTAAATACAAATTTACCTAATTTTATGTGTATTCTGTATATTTATTTTCATACAAATTTAAATTATTTTTGTGTTTTTTTGTATAAACATATAGAGTAAATTTCGATGATAATATATATTCAAAATACATATAAAATTATGTAAATAAGTTTAAAAACATATATATCAAATACACATAAAAAAAATGAAATTCGTTCAAAATAAATAAACAAAATTCCGATAAAAGAACGTATATTTGTAGGAAAATAAACATACAAAATACACATAAAATTACGAAAATTTGAATAAAAATATATACAAAAAAACAAAAAAATAAATTTCAATTTGTATGAAAATAGATATACAAAATACACATATAATTAGTTAAATTTGTATATAAATACATGTACAAAATACACATAAAATAATGTAAATTTGTATGAAATGAAAACAAATTGACATAAAATAACGTACATTTGTATAAAATAGATATACAAAATATACATAGAATAATATAAAATCGTATCAAAATAAATACACAGAATATCAATAAAATAATGTAATTTTGTATGAGAATAAAGATGCAAAATACACATTAATAATGTAAATTCGTAAATAAATATATATACGAATACTCATAAAATAGAGTAAATTTCTATGAAAATATACATACAAAATAGATATACAAAATACACACATAACTAGTTAAATTTGTATTTAAATACATGTACAAAAAACACATAAAATAATGTAGATTTGTGTGAAATGAAAACAAATACATTTTATATAAAATATATATACAAAATACACATAGCATAATGTAAAATCATATCAAAATAAATACACAGAATATCAATAAAATAATGTAAATTTGTATAAAAATAAAGATGCAAAATACCCATAAAATAAAGCATATTTTTATAAAAATACATATACACAAATACACATAGATTAATCAAATTTGTATTAAAATTAATATACAAATGCATACAATAATGTAAATTTGTATGAGAAAACATATACAATATACACATAAAACAATGTAAATTTGTTTCAAAATATATATATACGAATACACATAAAATAACGTAGATTTCTATAGAAATATATATACAAAATACACTTGAAATAATGTAAATACGTATAAAAATATATATACAAAATACACATTAAATAATGTTTATTCGTGTCAAAATAAATTAAAAAAATATCATGAAAAGAATGTGTATTTGTATGAAAATAGATATACAAAATACACATAAAATAACCTAAATTTGTATAAAACTATATACAAAAATACACAAAAATAATTTAAACTTCTATGAAAATAAATATACAAAAAACATATAAAATTAGGTAAATTTGTATTGAAATACATATACAAAATACACATAAAATAATGGAAGTTTCCAAAAATCCAAAAATACGAATTTAGATTATTTCATATGTATTTTGTATACATATTTTTATACTCATTTACATTATCTAATGTGTGTTTTGTATATATATTTTTTATGCAAACTAATTTTATGTGCATTTTTGTACATATATTTTTATTGAAACTTAAAACGTTATTCTATGTGTATTTTGTATATGTTTTCTGATACAAATTTACATTATTTAATTAGTTTTTTGTTTATTTATTTTGATACGAATGACTTGATTATTTGCGTATTTTGTAAATATTTTTTTTATACGTATTTACATTACTTAATGCGTATTTTGTTTATATATATTTTTTTACAAATTTACGTTATTATATGTGTATTTGTTAAAACTATTTTGAAACGAATTTACTTTATTTTATGTATTTTGTATATATATTTTAATTCAAATTTAGCTTATTTTGTGTGTATTTTGTATATCTATTTTCATACAAATTTAATTACTTCTGTGTATTTTTGTATATAGTTTTATACAAATTTACGTTATTTTATGTGCATTTTGTATATATATATTTATACAAATACACACTCTCTTATTGGTATTTTGTTTATTTATATTTATACGAATTTACATTATTTTATGTGTATTTTGTATACATTTTTGATTCGTATTTACTTAATTTTATTTGTATTTTGTATATATATATATTTATAGAAATCTACGTTATTTTATGTATATTCGTATATATATTTTGAAACAAATTTACATTGTTTTATATGTATTTTGCATATCTATTTCAATACAAATTTACCTTATTGTATGTGCATTTTGTATATTTATTTTAATACAAATTCAAATATTTTATGTGTATTTTGGTATATATAATTTTATAAAAAATGCGTTATTTTATAGGTATTTTGCATCTTAGTTTTCATACAAATGTACATTATTTTATTAATATTCTGTGTATATATTTTGATACGATTTTATATTATACTATTTGTGTTTTGTATATATTTTTTTATACATATTTTCATTATTTAATGTGTATATTTTATATATATTTTATACAAATTAACGTTATTTTAAGTGTATTTGTTTATATATTTTCATTCAAATTTACATTATTTTAAGTGTATTTTGTATATGTGTTTCAATACAAATTTACCTAATTTTATGTGTATTTTGTATATTTATTTTCATACAAATTTAAATTATTTCTGTGTTTTTTTGTATAAACATATAGAGTAAATTTCTATGAAAATATATATTCAAAATACATATAAAATTACGTAAATAAGTATAAAAATATATATATCAAATACACCTAAAAAAATGAAAATTCGTATCAAAGTAAATAAACAAAATTCCGATAAAAGAACGTATATTTGTAGGAAAATAAATATACAAAATACACATAAAACTACGAAAAAAATAAATTTCAATTTGTATGAAAATAGATATACAAAATACACATATAATTAGTTAAATTTGTATTTAAATACATGTACAAAATACACATAAAATAATATAAATTTGTATGAAATGAAAACAAATTCACATAAAATAACGTACATTTGTATAAAATAGATATACAAAATATACATAGAATAATGTAAAATCGTATCAAAATAAATACACCTAATATCAAAAAAATAATGTAATTTTGTATGAAAATAAAGATGCAAAATACCCATAAAATAAAAGATATTTTTTTAAAAATACATTTACAAAAATACACATAGAATAATTAAATTTGTATTAAAATTAATATACAAAATGCACGTACAATAAGGTAAATTTGTATTGAAAAAATATACAAAATGCACATAAAAGTGTAAATTTGTTTAAAAATCTATATACGAATACATATAAAATAATGTAGATTTCTATAGAAATATATATACAAAATACACATGAAATGATGTAAATACGTATAAAAATATATATATACAAAATACATATTAAATAATTTAAATTCTCGTCAAAATAAATAAACAAAATATCAATAAAAGAATGTGTATTTGTATGAAAATAGATATACAAAATACTCATAAAATAACCTAAGTTTGTATAAAACTATATACAAAAATACACAAAAATAATTTAAATTTGTATGAAAATAAATATACAAAATACACATAAAATTAGGTAAATTTATATTGAAATACATATACAAAATACACACAAAATAATGGAAATTTGAATGAAAATATATAAACATATACACTTAAAATAACGTAAATTTGTATCAAATATATATACAAAATACACATTAAATAATGTAAATATGTATAAAAAAATATATACAAAACACAAATAGATTAATGTAAAATCGTATCAAAAATAAATACACAGAATAATAATAAAATAATATAAATTTTTATGAAAATAAAGATGCAAAATAGCCAAAAAATAACGCATTTTTTATAAAAATATATATACCAAAATACACATAAAATATTAAAATTTGTATTAAAATAAATATAAAAAATGCACATACTATAAGGTAAATTTGTATTGAAATAAATATGCAAAATACATATACAACAATGTAAATTTGTTTCAAAATATATATACGAATATACATAAAATAACGTAGATTTCTATAAAAATATATACAAAATACACATAAAATGAAGTAAATACGTATTAAAAAATTAATACAAAATACACATAAAAATCGTATCAAAATAAATAAACAAAATACCAGTAAAAGAATGTGTATTTGTATAAATATAAATATACAAAATACACATAAAATATCGTAAATTTGTATAAAACTATATAGAAAAATACAAAGAAGTAATTAAATTTGTATGAAAATATATATACAAAATACAGCTAAAATAAGCTAACTTTGAAATGAAATGTACATACAAAATACATAAAATAATGTAAATCTGTATCAAAATATTTATACAAATACATATAATAACGTAGATTTGTTTAAAAATATATTAACAAAATACACATTAAGTAATGTAAGTACGTATAAAAAATATGTAAAAAATACACATATAATCATGTAATTCGTATCAAAATAAATAAACAGAATAGCAATAAAATAATGTAAATTTGTATGAGAAAACATATACAAATAACGCAAATTTCTATAAAAATATATGTACAAAAATGGACATAAAATAAAGTAAATTTGCATAAAAATATATATACAAAATACACACTAAATAATGTAAATGCGTATATAAAATAACCTAAATTTGTATAAAACTATATACAAAAATACACAAAAATAGTTTAAATTTGTTTGAAAAGAAATATACAAAATACACATAAAATTAGGTAAATTTGTATTGAAATACATATACAAAATACATATCAAATAATGTAAATTTGAATGAAAATATATAAACAAATACACTTTAAATAACGTAAATTTGTAAAAAATATATATGCAAGATACACATTAAATAATGTAAATGTGTATAAAAAAAATATATACAAAAAACAAATAGAATAATGTAAAATCGTATCAAAATAAATACACAGAATATCAATAAAATAATGTAAATTTATATGAAAATAAAGATGCAAAATTCCCCAAAATTATCGCATTTTTTATAAAAATATATATACCAAAATACACATAAAATATTTAAATTTGTCTTGAAATAAATATACAAAATGCATATACAGTAAGGTAAATTTGTATTGAAAGAGATATTCAAAAATATATATAAAACAATGTAAATATGTTTCAAAATATATATACGAATACACATAAAATAAAGTAGATTTCTATAGAAATATATATATATATATATATATATATATATATATATATATATATATATATATATATATATATATATATATATATATATATATATATATATATATATATATATATATATATATATATATATATATATATATATATATATTTTTTTTACAACCAATTAGACAGTTCACGGGCCCACAAAAGTAAACATGAATAAAAAAAAGCCAGCTACTCGCTGCTCCTAAAAGAATCCAAAGAGGTGGCCGAAAGATAGTTCAGTTTGGGAGGAGAGGTGTCCTGATACCCTCCTCTTGAAAGAGTTTAAGTCGTAGGCAGGAGGAAATACAGATGAAGGAAGATTGTTCCAGAGTTTACCAGCGTGAGGGATGAAAGAGTGAAGATGCTGGTTAACTCTTGCATAAGGGGTTTGGACAGTATAGGGATGAGCATGAGTAGAAAGTCGAGTGCAGCGGGGCCGCAGCGGGGGGGGAGGCATGCAGTTAGCAAGTTCAGAAGAGCAGTCAGCGTGGAAATATCGATAGAAGATAGAAAGAGAGGCAACATTGCGGCGGAATTTAAGAGGTAGAAGACTATCAGTATGAGGAGGAGCGCTGATGAGACGAAGAGCCTTAGCCTCCACTCTGTCCAGAAGAGCTGTGTGAGTGGAGCCCCCCCACACATGAGATGCATACTCCATACGAGGGCGGACAAGGCCCCTGTATATGGACAGCAACTGTGCAGGGGAGAAGAACTGGCGGAGACGGTACAAAACGCCCAGCCTCGAGGAAGCTGATTTAGTAAGAGATGAGATATGAAGTTTCCAGTTGAGATTTTGAGTTAAGGATAGACCGAGAATGTTTAGTGTTGAGGAAGGTGATAGCTGGGTGTTGTCAAAGAATAGGGCAAAGTTGTTTGGAAGATTGTGTCGAGTGGATAGGTGGAGAAACTGTGTTTTTGAGGCGTTGAAGGACACCAGGTTCTTCTTGCCCCAATCGGAAATAATATTAAGGTCTGAGGCTAAGCGTTCTGCAGTCTCCAGCCTTGAGTCGTTAAGTTCCTGAAGGGTGGGTCTTCTATTAAAAGAAGTTGAATAATGCAGAGTGGAATCATCGGCGTAGGAATGGATAGGACAGTTCGTTTTGGAAAGAAGATCATCAATGAACAACAGAAAAAGAGTGGGAGATAAGACAGAACCCTGGGACACCACTGTTAATAGATTTAGAGAAGAACAGTGACCGTCTACCACGGCAGAAATAGAACGGTCAGAAAGGAAACTGGAGATAAAGGTACAGAGAGAAGGATAGAAACCGTAGGAGGGTAGTTTTGAAAGCAAAGATTTGTGCCAGACCCTATCAAAAGCTTTTGATATGTCCAGCGCAATAGCAAAAGTTTCACCGAAACGGCTAAGAGAGGATGACCAAGAGTCAGTTAAGAAGGCTAGGAGATCACCAGTAGAACGCCCCTTGCGGAACCCATACTGGCGATCAGATAGAAGGTCAGAAGTGGAAAGGTGCTTTTGAATCTTCCGGTTAAGGATTGATTCAAAAGCTTTAGATAGACAAGAAAATAAAGCAATAGGACGGTAGTTTGAGGGATTGGAGCGGTCACCCTTCTTAGGTACAGGCTGTATGAAGGCATACTTCCAGCAAGAAGGAAAGGTAGATGTTGACAGGCAGAGGCGAAAGAGTTTGACCAGGCAGGGTGACAGCACGGAGGCACAGTTTTTAAGGACAATAGGAGGCACTCCATCAGGTCCATAAGCCTTCTGAGGATTGAGGCCAGAGAGGGCATAGAAAACATCATTTTGAAGAATCTTTATAACAGGCATAAAGGAGTCAGAGGGGGGATGAGTAGGAGGAATATGCCCAGAATCGTCCAGAGTGGAGTTTTTAGAAAAAGTTTGAGAGAAGAGTTCAGCCTTAGAGATAGATGAGACGGCAGTGTTGCCGTCAGGACTGAGGAGTGGAGGAAAGATGAAGAAGTGAAGTTGGAGGAGATGTTTTTGGCTAGATGCCAGAAGTCACGGGAAGAGCTAGAGAAAGCAAGGTTTTGACATTTTCTATTAATGAAAGAATTTTTGGTTAGTCGGAGAATAGATTTGGCACGATTTCGGGCAGAAATGTAAAGTTCATAATTAGCATTAGTTTGAAGGCTCTGGTACATTTTGTGAGCTACCTCCCTATCATTGACAGCACGAGAACAAGCATGATTAAACCAAGGCTTTTTTGCGTGAGGAGTAGAGAAAGAACGAGGAATGTATGCCTCCATTTCAGAGACAATCACCTCTGTGATGCGCTGAGCACACACAGAGGGGTCTCTATCCTGGAAGCAATAATCATTCCACGGGAAATCGGAAAAGTACATCCTCAGGTCGTCCCACCGAGCTGAAGCAAAATGCCAGAAGCATCGCCTCTTCGGTGGGTCCAGAGGGTGTACAGGAGCGATAGGACAGGATGCAGAAATAAGATTGTGATCGGAGGAGCCCAACGGAGAGAACAGTTTGACAGAATAAGCAGAAGGGTTTGAGGTAAGGAAGAGGTCTAGAATGCTGGGCCGATCTCCAAGACGGTCGGGAATACGTGTAGGGTGCTGGACCAACTGCTCTAGGTCGTTGAGGATAGCAAAGTTGTAGGCTTGTTCACCAGGATGGTCAGTGAAAGAGGATGAAAGCCAAAGCTGGTGGTGAACATTGAAATCTCCTAGGATGGAGATTTCAGCGAAGGGAGAGTGGGTCAAGATGTGCTCCACTTTAGAATTCAAATAGTCAAAGAATTTTACATAGTTGGTAGAGTTAGGTGAGAGATAAACAGCACAGATGTATTTAGTAATAGAATGACAGTGAAGTCTTAACCAGATGGTGGAAAATTCAGAAGAGTCAAGGTCGTGGGCACGAGAGCAAGTGATGTCGTTGCGCACGTAGGCGCAACATCCAGCTTTGGATTGAAATTTAGGATAGAGATAGTAGGAGGGAACAGAGTAGAGATTGCTGTCAGTAGCCTCAGAAACCTGTGTTTCGGTAAGGAAGAGAAGGTGAGGTTTAGAGGAGGAGAGATGATGTTCCACAGAATGAAAATTAGAGCGAAGACCGCGAATGTTGCAGAAATTGAGAAGAAAGATTTTCGAGGAGTTATCAAGACACCTCTCGGGTCGGCAGCCAGAAGGGGAGTCCTCCCTGGGGGAATTTGTGGTCCCCCCCCCAGGCGGGGACACCGAGGCTATATACAAAATACATATGAAATTATGTAAATACGTATAAAAATATATATACAAAATACATATCAAATAATGTAAATTCGTGTCAAAATAAATAAACAAAATATCATGAAAACAATGTGTATTTGTATAAAAATAGATAATAGATAATAAATTTGTATAAAATATATATGCAAGATACACATTAAATAATGTAAATATGTATAAAAAAGTATATACAAAAAACAAATAGAATAATGTAAAATCGTATCAAAATAAATACACCGAATATTAATAAAATAATGTAAATTTGTATTAAAATAAATATACAAAATGCAAATACAATAAGGTAAATTTGTATTGAAAGAGATATTCAAAAATATATATAAAACAATGTAAATTTGTTTCAAAATATATATACAAATACACATAAAATAAAGTAGATTTCTATAGAAATATATATACAAAATACATATGAAATTATGTAAATACGTATAAAAATATATATACAAAATACATATCAAATAATGTAAATTCGTGTCAAAATAAATAAACAAAATATCATGAAAAGAATGTGTATTTGTATGAAAATAGATAATAGATAATAAATTTGTATAAAATATATATGCAAGATACACATTAAATAATGTAAATATGTATAAAAAAGTATATACAAAAAACAAATAGAATAATGTAAAATCGTATCAAAATAAATACACCGAATATTAATAAAATAATGTAAATTTGTATGAAAATAAATATACAAAATGCAAATACAATAAGGTAAATTTGTATTGAAATAGATATGCAAAATACATATAAAACAATGTAAATTTGTTTCAAAATATATATACGAACACACATAAAATAACGTAGATTTCTATAAATATATATATACAAAATACAAATAAAATTAAGTTAATACGAATCAAAAATGTATACAATATACACATAAAATAATGTAAATTCGTATAAATATAAATAAACAAAATACCAATAAGAGAGTGTGTATTTGTATAAATATAAATATACAAAATGCACATAAAATAACGTAAATTTGTATAAAACTATATACAAAAATACACAGAAGTAATTAAATTTGTATGAAAATAGATATACAAAATACACACAAAATAAGCTAAATTTGAATTGAAATATATATACAAAATACATAAAAAAAGTAAATTCGTTTCAAAATATTTTTAATAAATACACATATAATAATGTAAATTTGTAAAAAAATATATAAACAAAATACACATTAAGTAATATAAATACGTATAAAAAAATATTTACAAAATACACAAATAATCAAGTCATTCGTATCAAAATAAATAAACAAAAAAATAATTAAATAATGTAATTTTGTATGAGAAAACATATACAAAATACTCATAAAATAACGTTTTAAGTTTGTATATATATATATGTACAAAAATGCACAAAAAATTAGTTTCCATAAAAAATATATACAAAACACACATTAGATAATGTAAATGCGTATAAAAATATGTATACAAAATACCTATGAAATAGTCTAAATTCGTATCGAGTTAAATTAAGAAAATAACAATAAAATAATGTAATTTTGGATGAAAATACATATAGAAAACACATAAAATTAACCTAAATACAAATACAAATATACACATTAAATAATTTAAAATTGAATGAAATAAATATACAAAATAAACATAAAATATGGTAAATTTGTAATAAAATATATGTAAGAATACACATAAAATAATATCAATTTGTATGAAAATATATATACAAATACACATAAAATAACATGAATTTGTATAAAATTTGTTTCAGAATATATACGAATACACACAATAAAATAACGTAAATATTAATTAAAATTAAATTATAAAATACACATAAAATAATTTAAATACGTAGAAAAATATATATACAAAATACACATAAAATAATGTAAATTCGTAAAAAAATATATACACAAAATTCCAATAAAAGAATGTATATTTGTAGGAAAATATATATATACAAAAAACAAATAAAATAACTAAAATTTGTATAAAAATATATACAAAAATACACAAAAAATAATTTAAATTTGTTTGAAAATAGATATGCAAAATACACATAAAGTTAGGCAAATTTGTATTGAAATACATATACAAAACTCACATAAAATAATGTAAATTTGTATGAAAATATATAAACAAATACTTATAAAATAACGTAAATTTGGATAAAATATATATACAAAATATACATTAAATATTTTATATATGTATAAAAATATATTGTATTATATATATTTTTATTGATATTTGCGATATTTATGTGTATTTTGTATATGTTTTCTCATAGAAATTTATATTATTTTATTGGTGTTTTGTCTACTTATTTTGATACGAATTACATGATTATTTGTGTATTTTGTACAATTTTTTTATACGTATTTACATTATTTAATATGTATTTTGTTTATATATTTTTATACAAATTTACGTTATTATATGTGTATTTGTATAAGTATTTTGATACAAATTTACATTATTTTATGTATTTTGTATATATAAATATATATATATATATATATATATATATATATATATATATATATATATATATATATATATATATATATATATATATATATATCTATATATATATATATATATATATATATATATATATATATATATATATATATATTTTAACTTAAATTTAGCTTATTTTATGTGTATTTTGTATATCTATTTATTTTAATACAAAATCAAATATTTTATGTTTTTTCGTATATATATTTTTATAAAAAATGCGTTATTTTATGGGTATTTTGCATCTTAATTTTCATACAAATTTACATTATTTCATTAATATTTTCTGTATTTATTTTGATACGATTTTACATTACTTTATTTGTGTTTTGTATATATTTTTTTTATACATATTTACATTATTTAATGTGTTTTTTGTATATATATTTGATACAAATTTACGTTTTTTTAAGTCTATATGTTTATATATTTTCATTCAAATTTACATCATTTTATATGTATTTTGTATTTGTATTTCAATACAAATTTACCTAATTCTATTAGTTTTTTGTATATTTATTTTCATACAAGTTTAAACTATTTTTGTGTATTTTTGTTTATAGTTTTATACAAATTTAGGTTATTTTATGTGTATTTTGTATATCTATTTTCATACAAATACACATTCTTTTCATGATATTTTGTTTATTTATTTTGACACGAATTAACATTATTTAATGTGTATTTTGTATATATATTTCTATAGAAATCTGCGTTATTTTATGTGTATTCGTTTATATATTTTGAAACAAATTTACATTGTTTTATGTGTATTTTGCATATTTTTTCAATACAAATTTACCTTATTGTATGTGCATTTTGTATATTAATTTCAATACAAATTTAAATATTTTATGTTTATTTTTCTATATGTATTTTTATAAAAATATGCTTTATTTTATGGGTATTTTGCATCTTTATTTTCATACAAATTTACATTATTTTATTGATATTCTGTGTATTTATTTTGATATGATTTTACATTATTCTACGTGTATTTTGTATATATATTTTATATAAAATGTATTTGTTTTCATTTCATACAAATCTACATTATTTTATGTGTTTTTTGTACATGTATTTAAATACAAATTTAACTAGTTATATGTGTATTTTGTATATCTATTTTGTATGTATATTTTCATAGAGATTTACTCTATTTTATGAGTATTCGTTTATATATTTTGATACAAATTTACATTATTAATGTGTATTTTCCATATCTATTTCAATACAAATTTACTTTATTGTACGTGCATTTTGTATATTTATTTTAATACAAATTTAATTATTTTATATGTATTTTTGTTTATATATTTTTATGTAAATATGCATTATTATATGAATATTTTGCATCTTTATTTTCGTACAAATTTACATTATTTTATTGATATTCTCTTTATTTATTTTGATACGATTTAACATTATTGTATGTGTTTTTTGTATATATTTTTTTTATACATATTTACATTAGTTAATGTTCATTTTGTATATATATTTTATCCAAATTTACATTATTTTATGTGTATTTGTTTATATATTTTCATACATATTTACATTATTTTATGTGTTTTTTGTATATATATTTTTCTACGTATTTAAATTATTTTATGTGTATTTTGTATATACATTTTCATAAAAAAATTACGTTATTTTATTGTGTGTATAAGTATATATTTTGATACAAATTTTATACAGATTCATGTTATTTAATGTGTATTTGTATATATATTTTCATACAAATTTATATTATTTTATGTGTATTTTTTCATATATTTCATTACAAATTTACCTTATTTTATGTTTATTTTGTATATTTATTTCATTCAATTTTAAATTATTTTATGTGTATATTTGTATTTGTATTTAGGTTATTTTATGTGTATTTAGTATATATATTTTCATCCAAAATTACATTATTTTATTGGTATTTCTTAATTTAATTCGATACGAATTTAGATTATTTCATAGGTATTTTGTATACATATTTTTATACTCATTTACATTATCTAATGTGTGTTTTGTATATATATTTTTATGCAAATTTATTTAATGTTCATTTTTGTACATATATTTTTATAGAAATTTGCGTTATTTTATGTATATAGTTTTATATAAATTTACGCTATTTTATGTGCATTTTGTATATTTATATTTATACAAATACACATTCTTTTATTGGTATATTGTTTATTTACATTTATACGAATTTACATTATTTTATGTTTATTTTGTATACATTTTTTTATACGTATTTACTTAATTTTATGAGTATTTTGTATATATATTTTTATAGAAATCTACGTTATTTTATGTGTATTCGTATATATATTTTGAAACAAATTTACATTATTTTATATGTATTTTGCATATCTATTTCAATACAAATTTACCTTATTGTATGTGCATTTTGTATATTTATTTTAACATAATAATAATAGTTTATGTGTATTTGTATATATATTTTCATATAAATTTACATTATTTTATGTGTATTTTGTACATATATTTTATTAGAAATCTACCTTATTTTATGTTTATTTTGTATGTGTATTTTGTATATTTATATTTATCCAAATACACATTCTTTTGTTGGTATTTTGTTTATTTATTTTAATTCGAATTTACATTATTTTATGTGTATTTTGTATACATTTTTTTATACGTATTTACTTAATTTTATGTGTATTTGTATATATATTTTGAAACAAATTTACATTGTTTTAGATGTATTTTTGCATATCTCTTTCAATACAAATTTACCTTATTGTATGTGCATTTTGTATATTTATTTCAATACAAATTTAAATATTTTATGTGTATTTTGGTATATATATTTCTATAGAAATCTACTTTATTTTATGTGTATTCGTATATATATTTTGAAACAAATTTACATTGTTTTATATGTATTTTTGAATATCTCTTTCAATACAAATTTACCTTACTGTATATGCATTTTGTATATTTATTTCAATACAAATTTAAATATTTTATGTGTATTTTGGTAAATATATTTTTATAAAAAATGCGATAATTTTTGGGAATTTTGCATCTTTATTTTCATACAAATTTACAATATTTTATTGATATTCTGTGTATTTATTTTGATACGATTTTACTTTATTCTATTTGTTTTTTGTATATATTTTTTTTATACACATTTACATTATTTAATGTGTATCTTGCATAAATATTTAATACAAATTTACGTTATTTTAAGTGTATTTGTTTATATATTTTCATTCAAATTTACATTATTTGATGTGTATTTTGTATATGTATTTCAATACAAATTTACCTTATTTTATGTGTATTTTGTATATTTCTTTTCAAACAAATTTTAATTATTTTTGTGTATTTTTGTATATAGTTTTATACAAATTTAGGTTATTTTATGTACGCATTTACATTATTTAGTGTGTGTTTTGTATATATATTTTTATGGAAATTTACTTTATTTTATGTGCATTTTTGTACATATATTTTTATAGAAATTTGCGTTATTTCTATATGTTTTCTCATACAAATTTACATTATTTTATTGCTATTTTGTTTATTTATTTTGATACGAATTACATGATTATATGTGTATTTTGTACATATCTTTTATACGTATTTACATTACTTAATGTGTATTTTGTTTATATATTTTTAAACAAATCTACGTTGTTATATGTATTTGTATAAATATTTTGATACAGATTTACATTATTTTATGTATTTTGTATGTACACTTCAATTCAAATTTAGCTTATTTTAGCTGTATTTTGTATATATATTTTCATACAAATTTAATAACTTCTGTGTATTTTTGTATTTAGTTTTATGCAAATTTTCGATATTTTATGTGTATTTTTTATATTTATATTTATACAAATACACTTTCTTTTACTGGTATTTTGTTTATTTATTTTGTTACGATTTTTATGTGTATTTTGTATTCATTTTTTTATACGTATTTACTTCATTTTATGTGTATTTTGTATATATTTTTATAGAAATCTACGTTATTTTATGTGTATTCGTATATATATTTTGAAACAAATTTACATTGTTTTATATGTATTTTACATATCTATTTCAATACAAATTTACCTTATAGTATGTGCATTTTTTATATTTATTTTAATACAAATTTTAATATTTTATGTGTATTTTGGTATATATATTTTTTAAAAAAATGCGTTATTTTATGGCTATTTTGCATCTTTATTTTCATACAAATTTACATTACTTTATTAATATTCTGTGTATTTATTGTTGATATGATTTTACATTATTATATTTGTGTTTTGTATATATATTTTTATGCAAATTTACTTTATTTTATGTGCATTTTTGTACATATATTTTTATAGAAATTTGCGTTATTTGTATATGTTTTCTCATACAAATTTACATTATTTTATTGCTATTTTGTTTATTTATTTTGATACGAATTTCATGATTATATGTGTATTTTTTACATATTTTTTATACGTATTTACATTACTTAATGTGTATTTTGTTTATATATTTTTAAACAAATCAACGTTATTATATGTATTTGTATAAATATTTTGATACAGATTTACATTATTTTATGTATTTTGTATGTACATTTCAATTCAAATTTAGCTTATTTTAGCTGTATTTTGTATATATATTTTCATACAAATTTACTTACTTCTGTGTATTTTTGTATATAGTTTTATACAAATTTACGATATTTTTTGTGTATTTTGTTTATACATTTTCATACAAATTTACGTTATTATATGTGTATTTGTATAAGTATTTTGATACAAATTTACTTTATTTCATGTATTTTGTATATATATTTCAATTCAAATTTAGCTTATTTTGTGTGTATTTTGTATATATTTTCATACAAATTTAATTACTTCTGTGTATTTTTGTATATAGTTTTATATAAATTTACGTTATTTTATGTGTATTTTGTATATTTATATTTATACAGATACACATTCTTTTATTGGTATTTTGTTTATTTATTTTGATACGAATTTACATTATTTTATGTGTATTTGTATATGTTTTCTCATACAAATTTACATTATTTTATTGCTATTTTGTTTATTTATTTTGATACGAATTACATGATTATATGTGTATTTTGTACATATTTTTTATACGTATTTACATTACTTAATGTGTATTTTGTTTATATATTTTTAAACAAATCTACGTTATTATATGTATTTGTATAAATATTTTGATACAGATTTACATTATTTTATGTATTTTGTATGTACATTTCAATTCAAATTTAGCTTATTTTTTTCTGTATTTTGTATATATATTTTCATATAAATTTACATTATTTTATGTGTATTTTGTACATATATTTCATTACAAATTTACCTTATTTTATGTTTATTTTGTATGTGTATTTTGTACATTTATATTTATACAAATACACATTCTTTTATTGATATTTTGTTTATTTATTTTGTTTCGAATTTATATTATTTTATGTGTATTTTGCTTATATTTTTTTATACGTATTTACCTAATTTTATGTGTATTTTGTATATATATTTTTATAGAAATCTACGTTATTTTGTGTGTATTCGTATATATATTTTGAAACAAATTTACATTGTTTTATATGTATTTTTGCATATCTCTTTCAATAGAAGTTTACCTTATTGTATGTGCATTTTGTATATTTATTTGTATACATATTTAATTATTTTATGTGTATTTTGGTATATATATTTTTATAAGAAATGCGCTATTTTATGGGAATTTTGCATCTTTATTTTCATACAAATTTACATTATTTTATTAATATTCGGTGTATTTATTTTGATACGATTTTACATTATTCTATTTGTTTTTTGTATATATATTTTTTTTATACATATTTGCATTATTTAATGTGTATCTTGCATATATATTTCATACAAATTTATTATCTATTATTTATTTTCATACAAATACACATTCTTTTCATGATATTTTGTTTATTTATTTTGACACGAATTTACATTACTTAATATGTATTTTATATATATATATATTTTTATACGTATTTACATAATTTTACGTGTATTTTGTATATATATTTCTATAGAAATCTACTTTATTTTATGTGTATTCGTATATATATTTTGAAACAAATTTACACTTTTTTATTTGTATTTTGCGTTTTTTTTCAATACAAATTTACCTTATTGTATGTGTGCATTTTGTATATTAATTTTAATACAAACTTAATTATTATATGTGTATTTTTGTATATGTATTTAAAAAAAAAAATGCTTTATCTTATGGGTATTTTGCATCTTTATTTTCATACAAATTTAAATTATTTTATTGATATTCTGTGTACTTATTTTGATACGATTTTACATTATTCTATGTAGAAGAAAAATAAATACAGAATACACAAAAATAGATATGCAAAATACATATAAACAATGTAAATTTGTTTCAAAATATATATAATAATAAAAATTAAATAATTTATATTTATATAAAAATATATATAAAAAATAAAAATAAAATTAATTAAATACGTATAAAAAATGTATACAAAATACACATAAAATAATGTAAATTAGTATCAAAATAAATAAACAAAATACCAATAAAAGAATGTGTATTTGTATAAATATATATATATATATATATATATATATATATATATATATATATATATATATATATATATATATATATATATATATATATATATATATATATATATATATATATATATATATATATATATATATATATATATATATATATATATATATATATATATATATATATATATATATATACAAAATACACATTAAATAATATAAATTTGTTTAAAACTATACAAAATAAAAATTAAATTATTTAAATAATTATAAAAATATATATAAAAAATAAAAATTAAATAATTTAAATTATATTAAAAATAAATAAACAAAATATCAATAAAAGAATGTGTATTTGTATGAAAATAGATATACAAAATACACATAAAATAACCTAAATTTGTATCAAACTATATACAAAAATACACAAAAATATTTAAAATTTTTATGACAATAAATATTCAAAATACACGTAAAATTAGGTAAATTTGTATTGAAATACATTAAAAAAATACACATAAAATAATGTAAATTTGAATGAAAATACTTAAACAAATACACTTAAAATAACGTAAATTTGTATAAAAAAAATATGTACAAAACACAAATAGAATAATGTAAAATCGTATCAAAATAAATATACAGAATATTAATAAAATAATGTAAATTTGTATGGAAATAAAGAAGCAAAATACCCATAAAATAACGCATTTTTTTTTATTTATAAAAATATATATACCAAAATACACATCAAAAAATTACATTTGTATTAAAATAAATATACAAAAAACACATACAATAAGGTAAATTTGTATTGAAATAGATATGCAAAATACATATAAAACAATGTAAATTTGTTTCAAAATATATATACGAATACACATAAAATAACGTAGATTTCTATAAAAATATAAATACAAAATACACATAAAATTAAGTAAATACGTATAAAAAAATGTATACAAAATACACATAAAATAATGTAAATTCGTATCAAAATAAATAAACAAAATACCAATAAAAGAATGTGTATTTGTATAAATATAAATATACAAAATACACATAAAATAACGTAAATTTATATAAAACTATATACAAAAATACACAGAAGTAATTAAATTTGTATGCAAATAGATATACAAAATAAGGTAAACTCGTATCAAACTCAATAAACAAAATTCAGATAAAAGAACGTATATTTGTAGAAAAATAAATATACAAAATACATATAAAATAACGAGAATTTGTATGAAAATATATACAAAAATAAACAAAAATAATCTCAATTTTGTATGAAAATAGGTATTCAAAATACACATATAATTAGTTAAATTTGTCTTTAAATACATGTACAAAATACACATAAAATAATGTAAATTTGTAAGAAATTGAAACAAATACACATAAAATAACGTACCTTTGTATAAAATATATATAAAAAATACACATAGAATAATGTAAAATCGTATCAAAATAAATACACAGAATATCAATAAAATAACGTAAATTTGTATGAAAATAAAGGTGCAAAATACCCATAAAATTAAGCATATTTTTATAAAAAATATATATACAAAAATACACATTCAATAATTAAATTTGTATTATAAGTAATATACAAAATGCACATACAATAAGGTAATTATTTTTTTTAAGATATGCAAAATACACATAAGACAATGTAAATTTGTTTCAAAATATATATACGAATACACATAAAATAACGTAGATTTCTATAGAAATATATATACAAAATGCACTTGAGATGCTGTAAATACGTATAAAAATATATATACAAAATAGACATTAAATAATGTAAATTCGTGTCAAAATAAATAAACAAAATATCAATAAAAGAATGTGTATTTGTATGAAAATACATATACAAAATACACATAAAATAACGTAAATTTGTATAAAACTATGTAAATTTGTATGAAAATATATAAACAAATACACATAAAATAACGTAAATTTGAATAAAATATATATACAAAATATACCTTAAATAATGTAAATATGTATAAAAATATATATACAAAATACACATAGAATAATGTTAAATCGTATCAAAATAAATAAAGAGAATATCAATTAAATATTGTAAATTTGTATGAAAATAAAGATGCAAAATACCCATATAATAACGCATATTTGCATAAAAATATATATACAAAAATACACATGAAATAATAAAATTTTTATTGAAATAAATATACAATAAAGTAAATTTGTATTGAAATAGATATGTAAAATACACATCAATAATGTAAATTTGTATCAAAATATATATACGAATACACATAAAATAGAGTAAATTTCTAAGAAAATATACATACAAAATACACATACACTTATGTAAATAGTAAAAAATTTATATACCAAATAAACCTAAAATAAAGTAAATTCGTATCAAAATATATAAACAAAATTCCGATGAAAGAACGTATAATTGTAGGAAAATAAATATACAAAATATACATAAAATAACGAAAATTTGTATAAAAATTTATACAAAAAAAAAAAAAAATTCAATTTGTTTGAAAATAGATATACAAAATACACATATAATTAGTTAAATTTGTCTTTAAATACATGTTCAAAATACATATAAAATAACGTAAATTTTATGTGCATTTTTGTACATATATTTTTATAGAAACTTAAAACGTTATTTTATGTGTATTTTGAATATGTTTTCTCATACAAATTTACATTATTTAATTAGTTTTATGTTTATTTATTTTGATACGAATGACTTGATTATTTGTGTATTTTGCAAATATTTTTTATACGTATTTACATTACTTAATGTGTATTTTGTTTATATATATTTTTTTACAAATTTACGTTATTATATGCATATTTGTTAAAAATATTTTGAAACGAATTTACTTTATTTTATGTATTTTGTATATATATTTCAATTCAAATTTAGCTTATTTTGTGTGTATTTTGTATATCTATTTTCATACAAATTTAAATACTTGTGTGTTTTTTTGTATATAGTTTTATACAAATTTACGTTATTTTATGTGCTTTTTGTATATTTATATTTATACAAATACACATTCTCTTATTGGTATTTTGTTTATTTATATTTATACGAATTTACATTATTTCATGTGTATTTTGTATACAATTTTGATTCGTATTTACTTAAATTTTTTTGTATTTTGTATATATATATATTTATAGAAATCTACGTTATTTTATGTGTATTCGTATATATATTTTGAAACAAATTTACATTGTTTTATATGTATTTTGCATATCTATTTCAATACAAATTTACCTTATTGTATGTGCATTTTGTATATTTATTTTAATACAAATTCAAATATTTTATGTGTATTTTGGTATATTTAATTTTATAAAAAATGCGTTATTTTATAGGTATTTTGCATCTTAGTTTTCATACAAATGTACATTTTTTTATTAATATTCTGTGTATATATTTTGATACGATTTTATATTATACTATTTGTGTTTTGTTTATATTTTTTTATACATATTTTCATAATTTAATGTGTATTTATATATATATATATATATATATATATATATATATATATATATATATATATATATATATATATATATATATATATATTATATATATATATTTTATTCAAATTAACGTTATTTTAAGTGTATTTGTTTATATAATTTCATTCAAATTTACATTATTTTAAGTGTATTTTGTATATGTATTTTATTACAAATTTACCTAATTTTATGTATGTGTATTTTGTATATTTATTTTCATACAAGTTTAAATAATTTTGGTGTTTTTTTGTATATACATATAGAGTAAATTTCTATGAAAATATATATTCAAAATACATATAAAATTATGTAAATATATATATATATATATATATATATATATATATATATATATATATATATATATATATATATATATATATATATATATATATATATATATATATATATATATATATATATATATATATATATATATATATATATATATATATATATATATATATATATATATATATATATATATCAAATACACCTAAAATAATGAAAATTCGTATCAAAATAAATAAACAAAATTCCGATAAAAGAACGTATATTTGTGGGAAAATAAATATACAAAATACACATAAAATTACGAAAATTTGAATAAAAATATATACTAAAATACACAAAATTAATTTCGATTTGTATGAAAATAGATATACATAATACACATATACGAGTAATTAGTTAAATTTGCATTTAAATACATGTACAAAATACACATAAAATAATGTAAATTTGTATGAAATGAAAATAAATTCACATAAATTAATGTTCATTTGTATGAAATATATATACAAAATATACATAGAATAATGTAAAATCGTATCAAAATAAATACACAATATCAATAAAATAATGTAGATTTGTATGAAAATAAAGATGCAAAATACTCATAAAATAAAGCCTTTTTTTATGAAAATACATATACAAAAATACACATAGAATAATTAAATTTGTATTATTTTATATGTACATAAATGAAAATATATATACAAAATACACTTTAAATAATGTAAATACATAGAAAAATATATATACAAAATACACATAAAATTATATAAACTCGTATCAAAATAAATAAACAAAATTTCCTCTAAAAGAATGTATATTTGTAGGAAAATATATATACAAAATACAAATAAAATAGCAAAAATTTGTATAAAAATATATACAAAAATACACAAAAATAATTTAAATTTGTTTGAAAATAGATATGCAAAATACACATGAAATTAGGCAAATTTTTATTGAAATACATATACAAAATACACATAAAATAATGTAAATTTGTATGAAACTATATAAACAAATACACATAAGATAACGTAAATTTCCATAAAATATATGTACAAAATATACATTAAATAATGTAAATATGTCTAAAAATATGTATACAAAATACACAGAATAACGTAAAATCGTATCAAAATAAATAAACAGACTATCAATAAAATAATGTAAATTTGTATGAAAATAAAGATGCAAAATACCCATATAATAACGCATATTTGTTTAAAAATATATATATACAAAAATACACATAAAATAATTAAATTTGTATCAAAATAAATATACAAAAGGCACATACAATAAAGAAAATTTGTATTGAAATAGATATGCGAAATACACATAAATAATGTAAATTTGTATCAAAATATATATACGAATACACATAAAATAGAGTAAATTTCTATGAAAATATATATTAAAAATACATATAAAATTATGTAAATAAGTATAAAAATATATATATATATATCAAATACACCTAAAATAATGAAAATTCGTATCAAAATCAATAAACAAAATTCCGATAAAAGAACGTACAAATTTACATTATTTTATGTGTATTTTGTACATGTATTTAAATACAAATTTAACTAATTATATGTGTATTTTGTATATCTATTTTCATACAAATTGAAATTTATTTTTTTGTTTTTTGTATATATTTTTATTCAAATTTTCGTAATTTTATGTGTATTTTGTATATTTATTTTCCTACAAATATACGTTCTTTTATCGGAATTTTGTTTATTTTCATTTTATAGGTGTATTTGATATATATATTTTTATACTTATTTACATAATTTTATATGTATTTTGAATATATATTTTCATAGAAATTTGCTCTATATGTATATACAAAAAAACACATAAATAATTTAAATTTGTATGAAAATAAATATACAAAATACACATAAAATTAGGTAAATTTGTATTTAAATAAATATACAAAATACACTTAAAATAATGTAAATTTGAAAGAAATTATATAAACAAATACACTTAAAATAACATTAATTTGTATAAAACATATATAAAAAAACATTAAATAATGAAAATATGTATAAAAAAATATATACAAAACACAAATAGTATAATATAAAATCGTATCAAAATATATACACAGAATATTAATAAAATAATGTACATTTGCATGAAAACTAAGATGCAAAATACCTATAAAATAACGCATTTTTTATAAAATTATATATACCAAAATACACATAAAATATTTGAATTTGTATTAAAATAAATATACAAAATGCACATACAATAAGGTAAATTTGTATTGAAATAGATATGCAAAATACATATAAAACAATGTAAATTTGTTTCAAAATATATATACGAATACACATAAAATAACGTAGATTTCTATAAATATATATATACAAAATACAAATAAAATTAAGTAAAAACGAATCAAAAAATGTATAAAAAATACACATAAAATAATGTAAATTCGTATGAATATAAATAAACAAAATACCAATAAGAGAATGTGTATTTGTATAAATATAAATATACAAAATGCACATAAAATAACGTAAATTTGTATAAAACTATATACAAAAATACACAGAAGTAATTAAATTTGAATGAAAATAGATATACAAAATACACACAAAATAAGCTAAATATGAATTGAAATATATATACAAAATACATAAAATAAAGTAAATTCGTTTCAAAATATTTTTAACAAATACACATATAATAACGTAAATTTGTAAAAAAATACATAAACAAAATACACATTAAGTAATGTAAATACGTATAAAAAAATATTTACAAAATACACAAATAATCAAGTCATTCGTATCAAAATAAATAGACAAAAAACTAATTAAATAATGTAAATTTGTATGAGAAAACATATACAAAATACACATAAAATAGCGTATTAAGTTTCTATAAAAATATATGTACAAAAATGCACATAAAATTACTTTGCGTAAAAAAATATATACAAAACACACATTAGATAATGTAAATGAGTATAAAAATATGTATACAAAATACCTATGAAATAATCTAAATTCGTATCGAGTTAAATTAAGAAAATAACAATAAAATAATGTAATTTTGGATGAAAATATATATAGAAAACACATATAAAATAACCTAAATACAAATACAAATATACACATTAAATAATTTAAAATTGAATGAAATAAAAATACAAAATAAACATAAAATAAGGTAAATTTGTAATAAAATATATGTAAGAATACACATGAAATAATATAAATTTGTATGAAAATATATATACAAATACACATAAAATAACATAAATTTATATAAAATTTGTTTCAAAATATATACGAATACACACAATAAAATAACGTAAATTTTTATGAAAATGTATATATAAAATACACATAAAATAATTTAAATACGTAGAAAAATATATATACAAAATACACATAAAATAATGTAAATTCGTAAAAAATTAAATACACAAAATTCCAATAAAAGAATGTATATTTGTAGGAAAATATATATACAAAAAGCAAATAAAATAGCTAAAATTTGTATAAAAATATATACAAATACACAAAAATAATTTAAATTTGTTTGAAAATAGATATGCAAAATACACATAAAGTTAGGCAAATTTGTATTGAAATACATATACAAAACTCACATAAAATAATGTAAATTTGTATGAAAATATATAAACAAATACATATAAAATAACGTAAATTTGGATAAAATATATACAAAATATACATTAAATATTTTAAATATGTATAAAAATATATTATATTATATATTTTTATTGATATTTATGTTAATTATGTGTATTTTGTATATGTTTTCTCATAGAAATTTACATTATTTTATTGGTATTTTGTCTATTTATTTTGATACGAATTACATGATTATTTGTGTATTTTGTACATTTTTTGATACGTATTTACATTATTTAATGTGTATTTTGTTTATATATTTTTATACAAATTTACGTTATTATATGTGTATTTGTATAAGTATTTTGATACAAATTTACATTATTTTATGTATTTTGTATATATATTTCAATTCAAATTTAGCTTATTTTATGTGTATTTTGTATATCTATTTATTTTAATACAAAATCAAATATTTTATGTTTTTTCGTATATATATTTTTATAAAAAATGCGTTATTTTATGGGTATTTTGCATCTTAATTTTCATACAAATTTACATTATTTTATTAATATTTCCTGTATTTATTTTAATACGATTCTACATAATTTTATTTGTGTTTTGTATATATTCTTTTTTATACATAATTACATTATTTAATGTGTTTTTTGTATATATATTTGATACATATTTACGTTATTTTAAGTTATTTTATGTGTATTTGTTTATATATTTTGACACAAATTTACAATATTTTATGGGTATTTTGTATATATATTTCAAAAGAAATTTACCTAGTTTTATGTGTATTTTGAATATCTATTTTCATACAAACTCAAATTATTTTAATGTATTTTTGTATATATTTCAATACAAATTTACAAATACAAATACAAATTTATTATTTTATTGGTATTTTGTTTATTTATTTTGATACGAATTACATGATTATATGTGTATTTTGTATATATGCAAAATAGCCATAAAATAACGCATTTTTTATAAAAATATATATACCAAAATACACATAAAATATTAAAATTTGTATTAAAATAAATATAAAAAATGCACATACTATAAGGTAAATTTGTATTGAAATAGATATGCAAAATACATATAAAACAATGTAAATTTGTTTCAAAATATATATACGAATACACATAAAATAACGTAGATTTCTATAAAAATATATACAAAATACACATAAAATGAAGTAAATACGTATAAAAAAATGAATACAAAATATACATAAAAATCGTATCAAAATAAATAAACAAAATACCAGTAAAAGAATGTGTATTTGTATAAATATAAATATACAAAATGCACATATAAATCGTAAATTTGTATAAAACTATATACAAAAATACACAGAAGTAATCAAATTTGTATGAAAATATATATACAAAATACAGCTAAAATAAGCTAAATTTGAATTGAAATGTACATACAAAATACATAAAATAATGTAAATCTGTATCAAAATATTTATACAAATACATATAATAACGTAGATTTGTTTAAAAATATATAAACAAAATACACATTAAGCAATGTAAATACGTATAAAAAATATATACAAAATACACATATAATCATGTAATTCGTATCAAAATAAATAAACAAAATACCAAAAAAATAATGTTAATTTGTATGAGAAAACATATACAAATAACGCAAATTTCTATAAAAATATATGTACAAAAATGCACATAAAATAAAGTAAATTTGCAAAAAAATATATATACAAAACACACACTAAATAATGTAAATGCGTACATAAAATAACCTAAATTTGTATAAAACTATATACAAAAATACACAAAAATAATTTAAATTTGTTTGAAAAGAAATATACAAAATACAAATAAAATTAGGTAAATTTGTATTGAAATACATATACAAAATACACATCAAATAATGTAAATTTGAATGAAAATATATAAACAAATACACTTAAAATAACGTAAATTGGTATAAAATATATATGCAAGATAAACATTAAATAATGTAAATGTGTATAAAAAATATATATACAAAAAACAAATAGAATAATGCAAAATCGTATGAAAATAAATACACAGAATATCAATAAAATAATGTAAATTTGTATGAAAATAAATATGCAAAATTCCCAAAAATTATCGCATTTTTTTTTAAATATATTTACCAAAATACACATAAACTATTTAAATATACATAAATATACAAAAATGCATATACAGTAAGGTAAATTTGTATTGAAAGAGATATTCAAAAATACATATAAAACAATGTAAATTTGTTTCAAAATATATATACGAATACACATAAAATAAAGTAGATTTCTATAGAAATATATATACAAAATACATATGAAATTATGTAAATACGTATAAAAATATATATATATATATATATATATATATATATATATATATATATATATATATATATATATATATATATATATATATATATATATATATATAAAATACATATCAAATAATGTAAATTCGTGTCAAAATAAATAAACAAAATATCATCAAAAGAATGTGTATTTGTATGAAAATAGATAATAGATAATAAATTTGTATAAAATATATATGCAAGATACACATTAAATAATGTAAATATGTATAAAAAAGTATATACAAAAAACAAATAGAATAATGTAACATCGTATTAAAATAAATAAACCGAATATTAATAAGATAATGTAAATTTGTATGAAAATAAAGATGCAAAATTCCCATAAAATAGCGCATTTCTTATAAAAATATATATACCTAAACACTCATAAAATATTTAAATTTGCATTGAAATAAATATACAAAATGCACATACAATAAGGTAAATTTGTATTTAAAGAGATATGCAGAAATACATATAAAACAATGTAGATTTGTTTCAAAATATATATACGAATACAATTAAAAAAACGTAAATTTCTATAAAAATATATATACAAAATACACATAAAATTAAGTAAATACGTATAAAAAAATGTATATAAAATACACATAAAATAATGTAATTTCGAATTAAAATAAATGTAAATATGAATGAAAATATATAAACAAATACACTTAAAATAACGTAAATTTGTATAAAATATATATGCAAGATACACATTAAATAATGTAAATGTGTATAAAAAAATATTTACAAAAAACAAAAAGAATAATGTAAAATCGTATCAAAATAAATACACAGAATATCAATAAAATAATGTAAATTTCTATGACAATAAAGATGCAAAATTCCCAAAAATTATCGCATTTTTTATAAAAATATATATACCTAAATACACATAAAATATTTAAATTTGTATTGAGATAAATATACAAAATGCATATACAGTAAGGTAAATTTGTATTAAAAGAGATATTCAAAAATACATATAAAACAATGTAAATTTGTTTCAAAATATATACGAATACACATAAAATAAAGTAGATTTCTATAGAAATATATATACAAAATACATATGAAATTATGTAAATACGTATAAAAATATATATACAAAATACATATCAAATACTGTAAATTCGTGTCAAAATAAATAAACAAAATATCATGAAAAGAATGTGTATTTGTATTATAAATAGATAATAGATAATAAATTTGTATAAAATATATATGCAAGATACACATTAAATAATGTAAATATGTATACATAAGAATATACAAAAAACAAATAGAATAATGTAAAATCGTATCAAAATAAATACACCGAATATTAATAATATAATGTAAATTGTATGAAAATAAAGATGCAAAATTCCCATAAAATAGCGCATTTCTTATAAAAATATATATACCAAAATACACATAAAATAATTAAATTTGTATTGAAATAAATATACAAAATGCACATACAATAAGGTAAATTTGTATTGAAAGAGATATGGAAAAATACATATAAAACAATGTAAATTTGTTTCAAAATATATATACGAATACAAATAAAAAAAAACTAGATTTCTATAGAAATATAAATACAAAATACACATAAAATTGAGTAAATACGTATAAAAAAATGTATACAAAATACACATAAAATAATGTAAATTCGATTTAAAATAAATAAACAAAACACCAATAAAAGAATGTGTATTTGGATAAATATAAATATACAAAATACATATACAAAATAAACATAAAATAAGGTAGATTTGTAATAAAATATATGTACAAAATACACATAAAATAATGTAAATTTATATGAAAATATATATACAAATACACATAAAATACCATGAATTTGTATAAAAATATATAATCAAAATAAATATTAAATAATGTAAAAGCGTATAAAAATATATATACAAAGTGCATATAAAATAATGTAAATTCGTATCAATATAAATCAACAAAACACCAATAAAATAATATATATTTGAATGAAAATAAATTTACAAAATACACATAACATAACTAAAATTTGTATTAAAATATATACAAAAATACATAGAAATAATTTGAGTTTGTATGAAAATAGATATACAAAATACACATAAAACTAGGTAAATTTCTTTTGAAATGTATATACAAAATATAAATAAAATATTGTAAATTTGTGTCAAAATATATAAACAAATACACATAAAATAACGTAAATTTGTATGAAAAATATATACAAAATACACATAGAATAATGTCAATTCGTATCAAAATGAATGAGCAGAATATCAATAAAATAATGTAAATTTGTATGAAAATAAAGATGCAAAAAAACCAAAAAATAAAGCATATGTTTATAAAAATACAGATACAAAAATGCACATCGAATAATTAAATTTGTATTAAAATTAATATACAAAATGCGTATATAATAAGGTAAATTTGTATTGAAAAAATATGCAACATACACGTTTACTCATACAAATTTATATTATTTTATTGGTATTTTGTTTATTTATTTTGATACGAATTACATGATTATATGTGTATTTTGTACACATTTTTTTTATACGTATTTACATTATTTAATGTGTATTTTGTTTATATATTTTCATACAAATTTACGATATTATATTTGTATTTGTATAAATATTTTGATACAAATTTACTTTATTTCATGTATTTTGTATATATATTTCAATTCAAATTTAGCTTATTTTATCTGTATTTTGTATATCTATTTTCATACGAATTTTATTTTATGTGTATTTTATATATTTATATTTATACAAATACACATTCTTTTATTGGTATTTTGTTTATTTATTTTGATACGAGTTTACATTATTTTATGTGTATTTTGTATACATTTTTTTATACGTATTTACTTCATTTTATGTGTATTTTGTATATATATTTTTATTGAAATCTACGTTATTTTATGTGTATTCGTATAAATATTTTGAAACAAATTTACATTGCTTTATATGTATTTTGCATATCTATTTTAATACAAATTTACCTTATTGTATGTGTTTTTTATATATTTATTTTAATACAAATCTAATTTTTTTATGTGTATTTTGGTATATATATTTTTATAAATAAAAATTTTGCCTCTTTATTTTCATACAAATTTACATTATTTTATTAATATTCTGTGTATTTATTTTGATACGATTTTACATTATTCTATTTGTGTTTTGTATATATTTTTTTATCCAAATTTACGTTATTTTAAGTGTATTTGTTTATGTATTTTCATTCAAATTTACATTATTTTATGTGTATTTTCTGTATGTATTTTATGTGAATTTTGTATATGTAATTCCATACAAATTTACCTAATTTTATGTGTATTTTGTATATTTATTTTCATACAAATTTAAAATATTTTTGTGTATTTTTGTATATAGTTTGATACAAATTTAGGTTATTTTATGTGTATTTTGAATATCTATTAAATATATATATACGAAATACATATGAAATTATGTAAATACGTATAAAAATATATATAGAAAATATATATCAAATAATGTAAATTCGTGTCAAAATAAATAAACAAAATATCATGAAAAGAATGTGTATTTGTATGAAAATAGATAATAGATAATAAATTTGAATAAAATATATATGCAAGATACACATTAAATAATGTAAATATGTATAAAAAAGTATATACAAAAAACAAATAGAATAATGTAAAATCGTATCAAAATAATGTAAATTTGTATGAAAATAAAGATGCAAAATTCCCATAAAATATCGCATTTCTTATAAAAATATATATATATCAAAATACACATAAATTTTTTTAATTTGTATTGAAATAAATATACAAAATGCACATACAATATGGTAAATTTGTATTGAAATAGATATGCAAAAATACATATAAAACAATGTAAATTTGTTTAAAAATATATATATACGAATACAAATAAAAAAACGTAGATTTCTATAAAAACATATATACAAAATACACATAAAATTAAGTAAATAGGTATAAAAAAATGTAAATTCGAGTTAAAATAAATAAACAAAATACCAATAAAAGAATGTGTATTTGGATAAATATAAATATACAAAATACACATACAAAATAAACATAAAATAAGGTAGATTTGTAATAAAATATATGTACAAAATACACATACAATAATGTAAATTTATATGAAAATATATATACAAATACACATAAAATACCATGAATTTGTATAAAAATATATATTCAAAATAAATATTAAATAGTGTAAGAGCGTATAAAAATATATATACAAAGTACATATAAAATGGAAATTAAGATGCAAAATACCTATAAAATAACGCATTTTTTATAAAATTATTGATACCAAAATACACATAAAATATTTGAATTTGTATTAAAATAAATATACAAAATGCACATACAATAAGGTAAATTTGTATTGAAAGTGATATGCAAAATACATATAAAATAATGTAAATTTCTTTCAAAATATATATACGAAAACACATAAAATAACGTAGATTTCTATAAAAATACATATACAAAATACACATAAAATTAAGTAAATACGTATAAAAAAATGTATACAAAATACACATAAAATAATGTTTATTCGTATAAATGTAAATAAACAATATACCAATAAAAGAATGTGTATTTGTATATATATATATAAATATACAAAATGCACATAAAATAACGTAAATTTATATAAAACTATATACATAAAATAACGCAAATTTCTATAAAAATTTATGTACAAAAATGAACATTAGATAAATTTGCATAAAAATATATATACAAAACACACATTAGATAATGTAAATGAGTATAAAAATATGTATACAAAATACCTATGAAATAATCTAAATTCGTATCGAATTAAATTAAGAAATACCAATAAAATAATGTAATTTTGGATGAAAATATATATACAAAATATACATAAAATAACCTAAATACAAATACAAATATACCTATAAAATAATTTAATATTGAATGAAATAAATATACAAAATAAACATAAAATAAGGTAAATTTGTAATGAAATATATGAAAAAATACACATAAAATAATAAAAATTTGTATGAAAATATATATACAAATACACATAAAATAACATGAATTTGTATAAAATTTGTTTCAAAATATATATACGAATACACATAAAATAACGCAGATTTCTATAGAAATATATATACAAAATACACTTGAAATAATGTAAATACGTATAAAAATATAAATACAAAATACACATTAAATAATGTTAATTCGTGTCAAAATAAATAAACAAAATATCATGAAAAGAATGTGTATTTGTATGAAAATAGATATACAAAATACACATAAAATAACCTAAATTTGTATAAAACTATATACAAAAATACACAAAAATTATTTAAACTTGTATGAAAATAAATATACAAAAAACATATAAAATTAGGTAAATTTGTATTGAAATACATATACAAAATACACATAAAATAATGTAAATTTGAATGAAAATATATAAACATATAGACTTAAAATACCGTAAATTTCTATCAAATATATAAAAAAAACACATTAAATAATGTAAATATGTATAAAAAAATATATACAAAACACAAATAAAATAATGTATAATCGTATCAAAATAAATACAGAAAATATTAATAAAATAATGTAAATTTGTATGAAAATTAAGATGCAAAATACCCATAAAATAACGCATTTTTTATAAAAATATATATACGAAAAAACAAAATATTTGATTTTGTATTAAAATAAATAGATATACAAAATACATTTAAAATAAGTTAAATTTGAATTGATATATATATATATATATATATATATATATATATATATATATATATATATATATATATATATATATATATATATATATATATATATATATATATATATATATATATATATATATATATATATATATATATATATATATATATATATATATATATAAATACATAAAATTATGTAAATTTGTATCAAAATACTTATACAAATACACATATAATAATGTAAATTTGTATAAAAATATATAAACAAAATACACATTAAATAATGTAAATACGTATAAAAAAATTGTACAAAATACACAAATAATCATGTAATTCGTATCAAAATAAATAGACAAAATACCAATAAAATAATGTGAATTTCTATGAGAAAACATATACAAAATACACATAAATAACTCAAATATCCATAAAAATATATAATATAATAAATTTTTATACATATTTAAAATATTTAATGTATATTTTGTATATATATTTTATCCAAATTTACGTTATTTTAAATGTATTTGTTTATATATTTTCATACAAATTTACATTATTTTATGTGAGTTTTGTAAATGTATTTCAATACAAATTTGCATAACTTTATGTGTATTTTGCATATCTATTTTCAAACAAATTTAAATTATTTTTGTGTATTTTTGTATATATTTTTATACAAATTTTAGTTATTTTATTTGTTTTTTGTATATATATTTTCCTATAAATATACATTCTTTTATTGGAATTTTGTGTATTTAATTTTTTACAAATTTACATTATTTTATGTGTATTTTGTATATATATTTTTCTACGTATTTAAATTATTTTATGTGTATTTTATATATACATTTTCATAAAAATTTACGTTATTTTATTGTGTGTATTCGTATATATTTTGAAACAAATTTTATACAAATTCATGTTATTTTATGTGTATTTGTATATATATTTTCATAAAAATTTATATTATTTTATGTGTATTCTTACATATATTTTATTACAAATTTACCTTATTTTCTGTTTATTTTGTATATTTATTTCATTCAATATAATCAAATTTAAATTTATTGTATATGCATTTTGTATATTAATTTTAATACAAATTTAATTATTCTATGTGTATTTTTCTATAAGTATTTTTATAAAAATATGCTTTATTTTATGGGTATTTTGCATCTTTATTTTCATACAAATTTACGTTATTTTATTGATATTCTGCTCATTCATTTTGATACGATTTGACATTATTCTATGTGTATTTTGTATATATTTTTCATACAAATTTACGTTATTTTTATGTGTATTTGTTTATATATTTTGACACAAATTTACAATATTTTATGGGTATTTTGTATATATATTTCAAAAGAAATTTACCTAGTTTTATGTGTATTTTGAATATCTATTTTCATACAAACTCAAATTATTTTTATGTATTTTTGTATATATTTCAATACAAATTTTAGTTATGTTATGTGTATTTTGTAAATCTATTTTCATTCAAATATATATTATTTTATTGGTATTTTGTTGATTTATATTGATACGAATTTACATTATTTTATATGTACTTTGTATATATATTTTTATACGCATTTACATTATTTAATATTTATTTTGAATATATAATTTTATACAAATTCATGGTATTTTATGTGTATTTGTGTATATTTTTTTATATAAATTTACATTATTTTATGTGTATTTTGTACATATATTTCATTACAAATTTACCTTATTATATGTTTATTTTGTATGTGTATTTTGTACATTTATATTTATACAAACACACAATAAAATAACGTAAATTTTTATGAAAATGTATATATAAAATACACATAAAATAATTTAAATACGTAGAAAAATATATATACAAAATACACATAAAATAATGTAAATTTGTAAAAAATTAAATACACAAAATTCCAATAAAAGAATGTATATTTGTAGGAAAATATATATACATTTTGTATATTTATATTTATACAAATACACATAAAATTTTGTTTATTTATTTTGTTTCGAATTTACATTATTTTATGTGTATTTTGTTTACATTTTTTTATACGTATTTACTTAATTTTATGTGTATTTTGTATATATATTTTTATAGAAATCTACGTTATTTTATGTGTATTCGTATATATATTTTGAAACAAATTTACATTGTTTTATATGTATTTTTGCATATCTCTTTCAATAGAAGTTTACCTTATTGTATGTGCATTTTGTATATTTATTTCAATACAAATTTAAATATTTTATGTGTATTTTGGTATATATATTTTTATAAGAAATGCGCTATGTGATATGAATTTTGCATCTTTATTTTCATACAAATTAACATTATTTTATTAAAATTCGGTGTATTTTTTTATACGATTTTACATTATTCTATTTGTTTTTTGTATATATATTTTGGTGTATTTTTGTATATAGTTTTATACAAATTTAGGTTATTTTATGTACGCATTTACATTATTTAATGTGTGTTTTGTATATATATTTTTATGCAAATTTACTTTATTTTATGTGCATTTTTGTACATATATTTTTTTTGAAATTTGCGTTATTTTATGTGTATTTGTATATGTTTTCTCATACAAATTTACATTATCTTATTGCTATTTTGTTTATTTATTTTGATACGAATGAAAATAGATATACAAAATATACATAAAATAAACTAAATTTGTATTGAAATATATATACAAAATACATAAAATAATGTAAATTTGTATCAAAATATTTTAACAGATGCGCATAAAATAACGTAAATTTGTTTTAAAATATACAAAATACACATTAAATAACGTAAATATGTATAAAAAATATATATACAAAACTCAAATAAAATAATGTAAAATCGTATCAAAATAAATACACAGAATATTAATAAAACAATGTAAATTTGTATGAAAATAAAGATGCAAAATACCCATTAAATAACGCATTTTTTATAAAAATATATATACCAAAATACACATGAAAAATTAATTTGTATTAAAATAAATATACAAAATACACATACAATAAGGTAAATCTGTATTGAAATAGATATGCAAAATACACATAAAACAATGTAAATTTGTTTCAAAATATATATACGAATACATATAAAATAACGTAGATTTGTATAAAAATATATATACAAAATACACATAAAATTAAGTAAATACGTATAAGAAAATGTATACAAAATACACATAAAATAATGTAAATTCGTATCAAAATAAATAAACAAAATACCAATAAAAGAATGTGTATTTGTATAAATATAAATATACAAAATACACATAAAATAACGTAAATTTGTATAAAACTATACAAAAATACACAGAAGTAATTAAATTCGTATGAAAATAGATATACAAAATACAGATAAAATAAGCTAAATTTGAATTGAAATGTATATACAAAATACAATATTTTATGTGTATATTTGTATTTAGGTTATTTTATGTGTATTTTGTATATATATTTTCATCCAAAATTACATTATTGTATTGGTATTTTCTTAATTTAATTCGATACGAATATAGATTATTTCATAGGTATTTTCTATACATATTTTTATAATCATTTACATTATCTAATGTGTGTTTTGTATATATATTTTTATGCAAATTTATTTTATGTTCATTTTTGTACATATATTTTTATAGAAATTTGCGTTATTTTATGTATATAGTTTTATATAAATTTACGTTATTTTATGTGCATTTTGTATATTTATATTTATACAAATACACATTCTTTTATTGGTATATTCTTTATTTACATTTATACGAATTTACATTATTTTATATGTATTTTGTATACATTTTTTTTATACGTATTCACTTAATTTTATGTGTATTTTGTATATGTATTTTTATAGAAATCTACGTTATTTTATGTGTATTCGTATATATATTTTGAAACAAATTTACATTATTTTATATGTATTTTGCATATCTATTTCAATTCAAATTTACCTTATTGTATGTGCATTTTGTATATCTATTTTAATACAAATTGAAATATTTTATGTGTATTTTGGTATCAATAATTTTATAAAAAAACGTAAGTTTGAATAAAAAAATATGTACAAAACACAAATAGAATAATGTAAAATCGTATCAAAATAAATACACAGAATATCAATAAAATAATGTAAATTTGTATGAAAATAAAGAAGCAAAATACCCACAAAATAACACATTTTTTTATTTATAATAATATATATACCAAAATACACATCAAAAAATTAAATTTGTATTAAAATAAATATACAAAAAACACATACAATAAGGTAAATTTGTATTGAAATAGATATGCAAAATACATATAAAACAATGTAAATTTGTTTCAAAATATATATACGAATACTCATAAAATAACGTAGATTTCTATAAAAATATATATACAAAATACACATAAAATGAAGTAAATACGTATAAAAAAATGTATACAAAATACACATAAAATAATGTAAATCCGTATCAAAATAAATAAACAAAATACCAATAAAAGAATGTGTATTTGTATAAATATAAATATACAAAATACACATAAAATAACGTAAATTTATACAAAACTATATACAAAAATTCACAGAAGTAATTAAAATTGTATGAAAATATATACAAAATACACACAAAATAAGCTAAATTTGAATTGAAATATATATACAAAATACACATATTTTGCATATCTATTTTCAAACAAATTTAAGTTATTTTTGTGTATTTTTGTATATATTTATTTTTGTTATACATAGAATAATGTAAAATCGTATCAAAATAAGTACACAGAATATCAATAAAATAATTTAAATTTGTATGAAAATAAAGATGCAAAATACCCATAAGATAAAGCATATTTTTTAAAAAAATACATATACAAAAATACACATAGAATAATTAAATTTGTATTAAAATTAATATACAAAATGCACACATACAATAAGGTAAATTTGTATTGAAAAAAAACGCAAAATACAAATAAAACAGTGTAAATTTGTTTCAAAATATATATACGAATACACATAAAATAAAGTAGATTTCTATAGAAATATATATACAAAATACACATGAAATTATGTAAATACGTATAAAAATATATATACAAAATACATATTAAGTAATGTAAATTCGTGTCAAAATAAATAAACAAAATATCATGAAAAGAATGAGAACTATCGATTGATAAAACTAATGTCTCACACCCTTAAACTATTCGAAAGGGTGTTGGATGATAGATTGAGACAGGTGGTACATATCGGTAGGCAACAACTAGGATTTATGAAGGGACTTGGAACGGTTGACGGAATTTTCTCACTTTGACAGAATATGGAAAAACATCGGGAAAAGCAGAAAGTACTACATATGGTTTTTATTGACTTGGAGAAAGCATACGATAGGGTCCCACGGCAAGAAGTATGGAGAAGCCTAAGATAAAGAGGAGTGCCAGAAAAGTATGTCAGAATTGTCCAAGAATGCTACAAGAATGTTACAACTAGAGTTCGGAGTACGGTTGGTACAACTGACAGTTTCCATGTGAAAGTCGGCTTACACCAAGGATCGACACTAAGTCCATTACTTTTCAATATAGTGTTCGATGTCATTACAGAAAATGTCAGAGAGGAATCACCCTGGTGTGTATTATATGCTGATGACATCGTCTTGGTGACAGAGGAGAGAAGACAGCTGGAAAGAAAACTAGAAGAATGGAGAGTTGCTTTGGAAAGCAGAGGAATGAAGATTAGTAGGTCCAAAACGGAATACTTCACAACAGATACAAGTGGCGACCAACAGGCCACAATTAGACTAAATGGTGAAATGTTGAAGAGAGTGAAAACATTTAAGTACTTGGGATCAATGGTAGACGAGACAGTGGAGATGGAAAAAGAAGTGAATTTCCGGATCCAATGTGGCTGGAAAAACTGGCGGAAAGTTTCTGGTGTGATATGTGATAGGAGGGTACCAGTAAGAGTGAAGGGTAAAGTTCACAAAGCAGTGGTCAGACCTGCAATGGCGTATGGGCTTGAAGCAGCACCTCTGAAGAAGAACGAAGAAAAGAAGATGGATGTGGCGGAAATGAAGATGTTGAGATGGATGGCAGGAGTCACCAGAAGAGATCGAATTAGGAATGAATATATAAGAGGAACAGTGAAAGTAATTGAAATCTCCAAGAAGATCCAGGAGTCAAGATTGAGGTGGTATGGACACTTGAGAAGAAGAGTTGGGGAAGATCATGTAGGAAGGGAAGTCATGGAAATGGAAGTGCAGGGAAATAGAAGAAGAGGAAGGCCCAAACGAAGGTGGATTGATAGCATAAACGGAGATCTAAGGGAGAAGAATTTAAACCCAGAGATGGCCAACAACAGAAATACGTGGAGAAGGCTCATTCACAACGGTGACCCCGAATAGGGAAAAGCTGGGAAGAAGAAGAAGATCATGAAAAGAAAGTGTATTTGTATGAAAATAGATAATAGATAATAAATTTGTATGAAATATATATGCAAGATACACATTAAATAATGTAAATATGTATAAAAAAATATATATACAAAAAACAAATAGAATAATGTAAAATCGTATCAAAATAAATACACCGAATATTAATAAAATAATGTAAATTTGTATGAAAATAAAGATGCAAAATTCCCATCAAATAGCGCATTTCTTATAAAAATATATATACCAAAATACACATAAAATATTTAAATTTGTATTGAAATAAATATACAAAATGAACATACAATAAGGATATATACAAAATACACATGAAATGATGTAAATACGTATAAAAATATATATATATACAAAATACACATTAAATACTGTAAATTCGCGTCAAAATAAATAAACAAAATATCAATAAAAGAATGTGTATTTGTATGATAATAGATATACAAAATACACATAAAATAACCAAAATTTGTATCAAACTATATACAAAAATACACAAATTTTTTTTAAATTTGTGTGAAAATAAATATACAAAATACACATAAAATTAGGTAAATTTTTATTGAAATACATATACAAAATACACATAAAATAATGTAAATTTGAATTAAAAGACATAAACAAATACACTTAAAATAACGTAAATTTGTATAAAAAAAATATATACAAAACACAAATAGAATAATGTAAAATCGTATCAAAATAAATACACAGAATATTAATAAAGTAATGTAAATTTGTATGAAAATAAAGAGGCAAAATACCCATAAAACAACGCTTTTTTTTTATAAAAATATATATACCAAAATACACATAAAAAAATTAAATTTGTATTAAAATAAATATATAAAAAACACATACAATAAGGTAAATTTGTATTGAAAAAGATATGCAAAATACATATAAAACAATGTAAATTTGTTTCAAAATATATATACGAATACACATAAAATAACGTAGATTTCTATAAAAATATATATACAAAATACACATAAAATGAAGTAAATACGTATAAAAAAATGTATACAAAATACACATAAAATAATGTAAACTCCTATCAAAATAAATTAAAAAAATTCCAATAAAAGAATGTGTATTTGTATAAATATAAATATACAAAATACACATAAAATAACGTAAATTTATATAAAACTATATACAAAAAACACAGATATATATATATATATATATATATATATATATATATATATATATATATATATATATATATATATATATATATATATATATATATATATATATATATATATATATATATATATATATATATATATAAGGTAAATTCGTTTCAAATTCAATAAACAAAATTCAGATAAAAGAACGTATATTTGTAGAAAAATAAATATGCAAAATACACATAAAATAACGAAAATTTGTAAGAAAATATATAAAAAAATAAACAAAAATAATTTCAATTTGTATGAAAATAAATATTCAAAATACACATGTATTTTGTATATCTATTTTCACACACATTTATTAACTTTGTGTATTTTTGCATAAGTTTATAAAAATTTACGTTATTTTATTTGTATTTAATATTTATATTTATACAATACACATTCTTTATTAGTATTTTATTTATTTATTTGATACGAGTTTACATTATTTTATGTGTATTTGTATACCTTTATACGTATTTACTTCATTTTATGTGTATTTTGTATATTTATTTTCATAGAAATTTACATTATTTTATTTATGTGTATTTTTTATATATATTTTATACAAATTTACGTTATTTTAAGTGTATTTTATATATTTTCATTCAAATTTACATTATTTTATGTGTATTTTGTAAATGTATTTCAATACAAATTTACCTAATTTTATGTGTATTTTGTATATTTATTTTCATACAAATTAAAATTATTTTTGTGTATTTTTGTATATAGTTTTATACAAATTTAGGTGATTTTATGTGTATATTGTATATCTATTTTCATACAATACACATTCTTTTATTGATATTTTGTTTATTTATTTTGACGCGAATTTACATTATTTAATGTGTATTTTATATATATATATATATATATATTTTTATACGTGTTTACATCATTTGATGTGTATTTTGTATATATATTTCTATAGAAATCTACGTTGATTTATGAGTATTCGTATATAGATTTTGAAATAAATTTACACTGTTTTATGTGTATTTTGCATATTTTTTCAATACAAATTTACCTTATTGAAAATGCATTTTGTATATTAATTTTAATACAAATTTAATTATGCTATGTTTATTTTTGTATAAGTATTTTTATAAAATATGCTTTATTTTATGGGTATTTTGCATTTTTTTTTTCATACAAATTTACATTATTTAATTTATTTTGTTTATTTTTTTTTAAACAATTTTACATTATTCTATGTGTATTTTGTATATCTATTTTTATACGTATTTACTTAATTTTATGTGTATTTTGTATATATATTTTTATAGAAATCTACGTTATTTTATGTGTATTCGTATATATATTTTGAAACAAATTTACATTGTTTTATATGTATTTTTGCATATCTCTTTCAATACAAGTTTACCTTATTGTATGTGCATTTTGTATATTTATTTCAATACAAATTTAAATATTTCATGTGTATTTTGGTATATATATTTTTATAAGAAATGCGCTATTTGATGGGAATTTTGCATCTTTATTTTCATACAAATTTACACTATTTTATTAATATTCGGTGTATTTATTTTGTTACGATTTTACATTATTCTATTTGTTTTTTGTATATATTTTTTTATACATATTTACATTATTTAATGTGTATCTTGCATATATATTTCATACAAATTTATTATCTATTATTTATTTTCATGCAAATACACATTCTTTTCATGATATTTAGTTTATTTATTTTGACACGAATTTACCTAGATATGTATTTTGTTTATATATTTTTTTACGTATTTACATAATTTCATGTGTATTTTGTATATATATTTCTATAGAAATCTTCGTTATTTTATGTGTATTCGTATATATATTTTGAAACAAATTAACTTTGTTTTATATGTATTTTTGAATATCTCTTTCAATACATATTTACCTTACTGTATATGTATTTTGTATATTTATTTCAATACAAATTTAAATATTTTATGTGTATTTTGGTATAAATATTTTTATAAAAAATGCGCTATTTTATGGGAATTTTGCATCTTTCTTTTCATACAAATTTACATTATTTTATTGATATTCTGTGTATTTATATTGATAGGATTTTACATGATTCTATTTCTTTTTTGTATATATTTTTTTATACACATTTACATTATTTAATGTGTATCTTGCATATATATTTTATACAAATTTACGTTATTTTAAGTGTATTTGTTTATATATTTTCATTCAAATTTACATTATTTTATGTGTATTTTGTATATGTATTTCTATACAAATTTACCTAATTTTATGAGTATTTTGTATATTTCTTTTCATATAAATTTAGGTTATTTTATGTACGCATTTACATTATTTAATGTGTGTTTTGTATATATATTTTGATGCAAATTTACTTTATTTTATGTGCATTTTTGTACATATATTTTTTTTAGAAATTTGCGTTATTTTATGTGTATTTGTATATGTTTTCTCATACAAATTTTTCATTATTTTATTGCTATTTTTTTATTTATTTTATACGAATGAAAATAGATATACAAAATATACATAAAATAAACTAAATTTGTATTAAAATATATATACAAAATACATAAAATAATGTAAAATTGTATGAAAATATTTTAACACATGCGCATAAAATAACGTAAATTTGTTTTAAAATATACAAAATACACATTAAATAATGTAAATATGTATAAAAAAATATATACAAAACACAAATAGAATAATGTAAAATCGTATCAAAATAAATACACAGAATATTAATAAAACAATGTAAATTTGTATGAAAATAAAGATGCAAAATACCCATTAAATAACGCATTTTTTTTATAAAAATATACATACCAAAATACACATGAAAAAATTAATTTGTATTAAAATAAATATACAAAATACACATACAATAAGGTAAATCTGTATTGAAATAGATATGCAAAATACATATAAAACAATGTAAATTTGTTTCAAAATATATATACGAATACACATAAAATAACGTAGATTTGTATAAAAATATATATACAAAACACACATAAAATGAAGTAAATACGTATAAGAAAATGTATACAAAATACACATAAAATAATGTAAATTCGTATCAAAATAAATAAACAAAATACCAATAAAAGAAAGTGTATTTGTATAAATATTAATATACAAAATACACATAAAATAACGTAAATTTGTATAAAACTATATACAAAAATACAAAGAAGTAAATAAATTCGTATGAAAATAGTATACAAAATACAGATAAAATAAGCTAAATTTGAATTGAAATGTATATACAAAATACATAAAATAATGTAAATTTGTATCAAAATATTTATAAAAATACATATAATAACGTAAATTTGTTTAAAAATATATAAACAAAATACACATTAGGTAATGTAAATACGTATAAAAAATATGTACAAAATACACATATAATCATGTAATTCGTATCAAACTAAATAAACAAAATATCAATAAAATAATGTAAATTTGTATGAGAGAACATATACAAATACATATAAAATAACGCTAATTTCTATAAAAATATATGTCGAAAAATGAGCGTAAAATAAAGTAACTTTGGATAAAAATATATATACAAAACACACATTAAATAATGTAAATGCGTACATAAAATAACCTAAATTTGTATAAAACTATATACAAAAATACACAAAAATAATTTAAATTTGTATGAAAAGAAATATACAAAATACACATAAAATTAGGTTAATTTGTATTGAAATACATATACAAAATACACATAAAATAATGTAAATTTGAAATAAAATATATAAACAAATACACATATAATAACGTAAATTTGTATGAAATATATATTCAAAATACACATTAAATAATGTAAATATGTATAAAAAATATATACAAAACACAAATAGAATAATGTAAAATCGTATCAAAATATATACACAGAATATTAATAAAATAATGTAAATTTGTATGAAAATTAAGATGCAAAATACATATAAAATAACGCATTTTTTATAAAATTATTGATACCAAAATACACATAAAATATTTGAATTTGTATTAAAATAAATATACAAAAATGCACATACAATAAGGTAAATTTGTATTGAAATAAATATGCAAAATACATATAAAATAATGTAAACTTGTTTCAAAATATATATACGAATACACATAAAATAACGTAGATTTCTCTAAAAATACATATACATAATACACATAATATTAAGTAAATACGTATAAAAAAATGTATACAAAATACACATAAAATAATGAATTTTCGTATAAATGTAAATAAATAATATACCAATAAATGAATGTGTATTTGTATAAATATAAATATACAAAATGCACATAAAATAACGTAAATTTATATAAAACTATATACATAAAATAACGCAAATTTCTATAAAAATATATGTACAAAAATGAACATAAAATAAATTTGCATAAAAATATATATACAAAACACACTTTAGATAATGTAAATGAGTATAAAAATATGTATACAAAATACCTATGAGATAATCTAAATTCGTATCGAATTAAATTAAGAAAATATCAATAAAATAATGTAATTTTGGATGAAAATATATATACAAAATACACATAAAATAACCTAAATACAAATACAAATATACACATAAAATAATTTAAAATTGAATGAAATAAATATACAAAATAAACATAAAATAAGGTAAATTTGTAACGAAATATATGAAAAAATACACATAAAATAATATAAATTTGTATGAAAATATATATACAAATACACATTAAATAACATGAATTTGTATAAAATCTGTATCAAAATATATACTTATACACACAATAAAATAACGTAATTTTTTTATGAAAATGTATATACAAAATACACATAAAATAATTTAAATACGTAGAAAAATATATATACAAAAATCTCATAAAATAATGTAAATTTGTATGAAAATAAATAAACAAATACACATAAAATAATGTAAATTTGGATAATATATATATACAAAATGAACATTAAATAATGTAAATATGTATAAAAAAAATATACAAGATACACATAGAATAATGTTAAATCGTATCAAAATAAATAAAGAGAATATCAATAAAATAATGTAAATTTGTATGAAAATAAAGATGCAAAATATCCATATAATAACGCATATTTGCATAAATATATATATACAAAAATACATATAAAATAGTTAAATTTGTATTAAAATAAATATACAAAATGCACGTACAATAAAGTAAATTTGTATTGAAATAGATATGCAAAATACACATCAATAATGTAAATTTGTATCAAAATATATATACGAATACTCATAAAATAGAGTAAATTTCTATGAAAATATACATACAAAATAGATATACAAAATACACATATAACTAGTTAAATTTGTATTTAAATACATGTACAAAAAACACTTAAAATAATGTAGATTTGTATGAAATGAAAACAAATACATTTTATATAAAATATATATACAAAATACACATAGAATAATGTAAAATCATATCAAAATAAATACACAGAATATTAATAAAATAATGTAAATTTGTATGAAAATAAAGATGCAAAATACCCATAAAATAAAGTATATTTTATAAAATATACATAAATACACAGATTAATCAAATTTGTATTAAAATTAATATACAAAATGCACATACAATAAAGTAAATTTGTATTGAAAAAATATGCAAAATACACATAAAACAATGTAAATTTGTTTCAAAATATATATACGAATACACATAAAATAACGCAGATTTCTATAGAAATATATATACAAAATACACTTGAAATAATGTAAATACGTATAAAAATATATATACAAAATACACATTAAATAATGTTAATTCGTGTCAAAATAAATTAACAAAATATCATGAAAAGAATGTGTATTTGTATGAAAATAGATATACAAAATACACATAAAATAACCTAAATTTGTATAAAACTATATACAAAAATACACAAAAATAATTTAAACTTGTATGAAAATAAATATATAAAAAACATATAAAAATAGGTAAATTTGTATTGAAATACATATACAAAATACACATAAAATAATGTAAATTTGAATGAAAAGATATAAACATATAGACTTAAAATAACGTAAATTTGTATCAAATATATATGCAAAAAAAACATTAAATAACTTAAATATGTATAAAAAAATATATACAAAACACAAATAAAATAATGTAAAATCGTATCAAAATAAATACAGAAAATATTAATAAAATAATGTAAATTTGTATGAAAATTAAGATGCAAAATACCCATAAAATAACGCATTTTTTATAAAAAATATCTATACAAAAAAACATAAATTATTTGATTTTGTGTTAAAATAAATAGAAATTCAAAATACACATAAAATAAGCTAAATTTGTATTGAAATATATATACCAAATACATAAAATAATGTAAATTTGTATCAAAATACCTATAGAAATACACATATAATAACGTAAATTTGTATAAAAATATATAAACAAAATACACATTAAATAATGTAAATACGTATAAAAAAATTGTACAAAATACACAAATAATCATGTAATTCGTATCAAAATAAATAGACAAAATACCAATAAAATTATGTAAATTTCTATGAGAAAACATACAAAATACACATAAATAACGCAAATATCAATAAAAAATATATAATATAATATATTTTCATACATATTTAAAATATTTAATGTCTATTTTGTATATATATTTTATCCAAATTTACGTTATTTAATATGTATTTGTTTATATATTTTCATACAAATTTACATTATTTTATGTGAGTTTTGTATATGTATTTCAATACAAATTTGCCTAACTTTATGTGTATTTTGCATATCTATTTTCAAACAAATTTAAATTATTTTTGTGTATTTTTGTATATATTTTTATACAAATTTTAGTTATTTTATTTGTTTTTTGTATATATATTTGCCTACAAATATACATTCTTTTATTGGAATTTTGTGTATTTAATTTTTTACGAATTTACATTATTTCATGTGTATTATGTATATATATTTTTCTGCGTATTTAAATTATTTTATGTGTATTTTATATATACATTTTCATAAAAAATTACGTTATTTTATTGTGTGTATTCGTATATATTCTGAAACAAATTTTATACAACTTCATGTTATTTTATGTGTATTTGTATATATATTTTCATACAAATTGATTTTATTTTATGTGTATTCTTACATATATTTTATTACAAATTTACCTTATTTTATGTTTATTTTGTATATTTTTTTCATTCAATTTTAAATTATTTAATGTGTATATTTGTATTTGTATTTAGGTTATTTTATGTGTGTTTTCTCTATATATTTTTCCCAAAATTACATTATTTTATTGTTATTTTCTTAATATAACTCGATACGAATTTAGATTATTTCATAGGTATTTTGTATACATATTTTTATACTCATTTACATTATCTAATGTGTGTTTGGTATATATTTTTTTATGCAAACTAATTTTATGTGCATTTTTGTACATATATTTTTATAGAAACTTAAAACGTTATTTTATGTGTATTTTGTATATGTTTTCTCATACAAATTTACATTATTTAACTAGTTTTTTGTTTATTTATTTTGATACGAATGACTTGATTATTTGTGTATTTTGTTTATATATTTTACATTATTATATGTGTATTTATTAAAAATATTTTGAAACGAATTTGCTTTATTTTATGTATTTTGTATATATATTTCAATTCAAATTTAGCTCATTTTTTTTTTAATTTTGATTATATATTTTCATTCAAATTTAATTACTTCTGTGTATTTTTGTATATAGTTTTATACAAATTTACGTTATTTTATGTGCATTTTGTATATTTATATTTATAGAAATACTCACTCTCTTATTGGTATTTTGTTTATTTATATTTATACGAGTTTACATTATTTTATGTGTATTTTGTATACATTTTTGATTCGTATTAACTTAATTTTATTTGTATTTGGTATATATATATTTATAGAAATCTACGTTATTTTATGTGTATTCGTATATATATTTTGAAACAAATTTACATTGTTTTATATGTATTTTGCATATCTATTTCAATACAAATTTACCTTATTGTATTTGCATTTTGTATATTTATTTTAATACAAATTTACATTATTTTATTAATATTCGGTGTATTTATTTTGATACGATTTTACATTATTCTATTTGTTTTTTGTATATACTTTTTTATACATATTTACATTATTTAATGTGTATCTTGCATATATATTTTATACAAATTTATTATCTATTATCTATTTTCATACAAATACACATTCTTTTCATGATATTTTGTTTATTTATTTTGACACGAATTTACATTATTTGATATGTATTTTGTATATATATTTTTATACGTATTTACATAATTTCATATGTATTTTGTATATATATTTCTATAGAAATTTACTTTATTTTATGTGTATTCGTATATATATTTTGAAACAAATTTACATTGTTTTATATGTATTTTTGAATATCTCTTTCAATACAAATTTACCTTATTGTATTTGCATTTTGTATATTTATTTTCATACAAATTTACATTATTTTATTAATATTCGGTGTATTTATTTTGATACGATTTTACCTTATTCTATTTGTTTTTTGTATATACTTTTTTATACATATTTACATTATTTAATGTGTATCTTGCATATATATTTGATACAAATTTATTATCTATTATCTATTTTCATACAAATACACATTCTTTTCATGATATTTTGTTTATTTATTTTGACACGAATTTACATTATTTGATATGCATTTTGTATATATATTTTTATACGTATTTACAAAATTTCATATGTATTTTGTATATATATTTCTATAGAAATCTACTTTATTTTATGTGTATTCGTATATATATTTTGAAACAAATTTACATTCTTTTATATGTATTTTTGAATATCTCTTTTAATACAAATTTACCTTACTGTATATGCATTTTGTATATTTATTTCAATACAAATTTAAATATTTTATGTGTATTTTGGTATATATTTTTTTATAAAAAATGCGATAATTTTTGGGAATTTTGCATCTTTATTTTCATACAAATTTACATTATTTTATTGATATTCTGTGTATTTATTTTGATGCGATTTTACATTATTCTATTAGTTTTTTGTATAAATTTTTTTTATACACATTTACATTATTTAATGTGCATATATATTTTATACAAATTTACGTTATTTTAAGTGCATTTGTTTATATATTTTCATTCAAATTTACATTATTTGATGTGTGTTTTGTATATGTATTTCAATACAAATTTACCTAATTGTATGTGTATTTTGTATATTTCTTTTAAAACATATTTAAATTATTTTTGTGTATTTTTGTATATAGTTTTATACAAATTTAGGTTATTTTATGTACGCATTTACATTATTTAGTGTGTGATTTGTATATATATTTTTTTGCAAATTTACTTTATTTTATGTGCATTTTTGTACATATATTTTTATAGAAATTAGCGTTATGTGTGTATGTTTTCTCATACAAATTTACATTATTTTATTGCTATTTTGTTTATTTATTTTGATACGAATTAGATGATTATATGTGTATTTTGTACATATTTTTTTATACGTATTTACATTACTTAATGTGTATTTTGTTTATATATTTTTAAACAAATCTACTTTATTATATGTATTTGTATAAATATTTTGATACAGATTTACATTATTTTATGTATTTTGTATGTACATTTCAATTCAAATTTAGCTTATTTTAGTTGTATTTTGTATATATATTTCATATAAATCTATATTATTTTATGTGTATTTTGTACATATATTTCATTACAAATTTACCTTATTTTATGTTTATTTTGTATGTGTATTTTATGTGTATTTTGTATATATTTTTATAGAAATCAACGTTATTTTATGTGTATTCGTATATATATTTTGAAACAAATTTACATAGTTTTATATGTATTTTGCATATCTATTTCATTACAAGTATTTTGAATATCTATTTTCATACAAACTCAAATTATTTATATATATTTTTGTATATATTTCAATACAAATTTTAGTTATGTTATGTGTATTTTGTAAATCTATTTTCATTCAAATATATATTATTTTATTGGTATTTTGTTGATTTATATTAATACGAATTTACATTATTTTATATGTACTTTTTATATATATTTTTATACGCATTTACATTATTTAATATTTATTTTGAATATATAATTTTATACAAATTCATGGTATTTTATGTGTATTTGTATATACATTTTCATACAAATTTACATTATTTTATGTGTATTTTGTACATATATTTCATTACATATTTACCTTATTTTATGTTTATTTTGTATGTGAATTTTGTACATTTATATTTATACACGTTTACTCATACAAATTTTTATTATTTTATTGGTATTTTGTTTATTTATTTTGATACGAATTACATGATTATATGTGTATTTTGTACACATTTTTTTATACGTATTTACATTATTTAATGTGTATTTTGTTTATATATTTGCATACAAATTTACGTTATTATAAGTGTATTTGTATAAATATTTTGATACAAATTTTCTTTATTTCACGTATTTTGTATATATATTTCAATTCAAATTTAGCTTATTTTGTGTGTATTTTGTATATATTTTCATACAAATTTAATTACTTCTGTGTATTTTTGTATATAGTTTTATATAAATTTACGTTATTTTATGTGTATTTTGTATATTTATATTTATACAAATACACATTCTTTCATTGGTATTTTGTTTATTTATTTTGATACGAATTTACATTATTTTATGTGTATTTGTATATGTTTTCTCATACAAATTTACATTATTTTATTGCTATTTTGTTTATTTATTTTGATACGAATTACATGATTATATATGTATTTTGCTTATATTTTTTATACGTATTTACATTACTTAATGTTTATTTTGTTTATATATTTTTAAACAAATCTACGTTATTATATGTATTTGTATAAATATTCTGATACAGATTTACATTATTTTATGTATTTTGTATGTACATTTCAATTCAAATTTAGCTTATTTTACCTGTATTTTGTATATATATTTTCATATAAATTTACATTATTTTATGTTTATTTTGTACATATATTTCATTACAAATTTACCTTATTTTATGTTTATTTTATATGTGTATTTTGTACATATATATTTATACAAATTCACATTCTTTTATTGATATTTTGGTTATTTATTTTGTTTCGAATTTATATTATTTTATGTGTATTTTGTTTACATTTTTTAATACGTATTTACCTAATTTTATGTGTATTTTGTATATATATTTTTATACAAATACAGATTCTTTCATTGGTATTTTGTTTATTTATTTTGATACGAATTTACATTATTTTATGTGTATTTGTATATGTTTTCTCATACAAATTTACATTATTTTATTGCTATTTTGTTTATTTATTTTGATACGAATTACATGATTATATATGTATTTTGTTCATATTTTTTATACGTATTTACATTACTTAATGTTTATTTTGTTTATATATTTTTAAACAAATCTACGTTATTATATGTATTTGTATAAATATTTTGATACAGATTTACATTATTTTATGTATTTTGTATGTACATTTCAATTCAAATTTAGCTTATTTTAGCTGTATTTTGTATATATATTTTCATATAAATTTACATTATTTTATGTGTATTTTGTACATATATTTCATTACAAATTTACCTTATTTTATGTTTATTTTATATGTGTATTTTGTACATATATATTTATACAAATTCACATTCTTTTATTGATATTTTGGTTATTTATTTTGTTTCGAATTTATATTATTTTATGTGTATTTTGTTTACATTTTTTAATACGTATTTACCTAATTTTATGTGTATTCGTATATATATTTTGAAACAAATTTACATTGTTTTATATGTATTTTTGCATATCTCTTTCAATAGAAGTTTACCTTATTGTATGTGCATTTTGTATATTTATTTCAATACAAATTTAAATATTTTATGTGTATTTTGGTATATATATTTTTATAAGAAATGCGCTATTTGATGGGAATTTTGCATCTTTATTTTCATACAAATTTACATTATTTTATTAATATTCGGTGTCTTTATTTTTATACGATTTTACATTATTCTATTTGCATTTTGTATATATTTTTTTTATACATATTTATATTATTTAATGTGTATCTTCCATATATATTTCATACAAATTTATTATCTATTATTATTTTTCATACAAATACACATACTTTTCATGATATTTTGTTTATTTATTTTGACACGAATTTACATTACTTAATATGTATTTTATATATATATATATATATATTTATACGTATTTACATAATTTCATGTGTATTTTGTATATATATTTCTATAGAAATCTACGTTATTTTATGTGTTTTCGTATATATATTTTGAAACAAATTTACACTGTTTTATTTGTATTTTGCGTTTTTTTTTCAATACAAATTTACGTTATTGTATGTGTGCATTTTGTATAATAATTTTAATACAAATTTAATTATTCTATGTGTATTTTTGTATATATATTTAAAAAAAAAAAAAAAGCTTTATCTTATGGGTATTTTGCATCTTTATTTTCATACAAATTTAAATTATTTTATTGAAATTCTGTGTACTTATTTTGATACGATTTTACATTATTCTATGTATAACAAAAATAAATACAGAATACATAAAAATGTATTTTGTATATTTATATTTATCCAAATACACATTCTTTTATTGGTATTTTGTTTCTTTATTTTAAATCGAATTTACATTATTTTATGTGTATTTTGTATACATTTTTTTATACGTATTTTACTTAATTTTATGTGTATTTTGTATATATATTTTTATAGAAATCTACGTTTTTTTATTTGTATGCGTATATATATTTTCAAACAAATTTACATTGTTTTATATGTATTTTTGCATATCTCTTTCAATACAAATTTACTTTATTGTATATGCATTTTGTATATTTATTTCAATAAAAATTTAAATATTTTATGTGTATTTTGGTATATATATTTTTATAAGAAATGCGCTATTTTATTTTTATTTTATATTTATTTTGATACGATTTTACATTATTCTATTTTTTTTTTGTATATACTTTTTTATACATATTTACATTATTTAATGTGTATTTTGGATATATATTTTATACAAATTTATTATCTATTATCTATTTTCATACAAATACACATTCTTTTCATGATATTTTGTTTATTTATTTTGACACGAATTTACATTATTTGATATGTATTTTGTATATATATTTTTATACGTATTTACATAATTTCATATGTATTTTGTATATATATTTCTATAGAAATCTACTTTATTTTATGTGTATTCGTATATATATTTTGAAACAAATTTGCATTGTTTTATATGTATTTCTGAATATCTCTTTTAATACAAATTTACCTTACTGTATATGCATTTTGTATATTTATCTCAATACAAATTTAAATATTTTATGTGTATTTTGGTATATATATTTTTATAAAAAATGCGCTATTTTTGGAGTATTTTGCATCTTAATTTTCATACAAATTTACATTATTTTATTAATATTCTGTTTATTTATTTTGATACGATTTTACATTATTCTAGTATCTTGCATATATATTTTATACAAATTTACGTTATTTTAAGTGTATTTGTTTATATATTTTCATTCAAATTTACATTTATTTTAATTCGAAATTACATTATTTTATGTGTATTTTGTATACATTTTTTATACGTATTTACTTAATTTTATGTGTATTTTGTATATATATTTTTATAGAAATCTACGTTTTTTTATTTGTATTCGTATATATATTTTGATACAAATTTACATTGTTTTATATGTATTTTTGCATATCTCTTTCAATACAAATTTACCTTATTGTATGTGCATTTTGTATATTTATTTCAATGCAAATTTAAATATTTTATGTGTATTTTGGTATATATATTTTTATAAGAAATGCGCTATTTTATGGGAATTTTGCATCTTTATTTTCATACAAATTTACATTATTTTATTAATATTTAGTGTATTTATTTTGATACGATGTTACATTATTCTATTTGTTTTTTGTATATACTTTTGTATACATATTTACATTATTTAATGTGTATCCTGCATATATATTTTATACAAATTTATTATCTATTATCTATTTTCATACAAATACACATTCTTTTCATGATATTTTGTTTATTTATTTTGACTCGAATTTATATTATTTGATATGTTTTTTGTATATATATTTTTATACGTATTTACATTATTTCATATGTATTTTGTATATATATTTCTATAGAAATCTACTTTATTTTATGTGTATTCGTATATATATTTTGAAACAAATTTACATTGTTTTATATGTATTTTTGAATATCTCTTTCAATACAAATTTACCTTTCTGTATATGCATTTTGTATATTTATTTCAATACAAATTTAAATATTTTATGTGTATTTTGGTAAATATTTTTTTATAAAAAATGCGATAATTTTTGGGAATTTTGCATCTTTATTTTTATACAAATTTACATCATTTTATTGATATTCTGTGTATTTGTTTTGATACGATTTTATATTATTCTATTTGTTTTTTGTATATATATTTTTTATACACATTTACATTATTTAATGTGTATCTTGCATATATATTTTATACAAATTTACGATATTTTAAGTGTATTTGTTTATATATTTTCTTTCAAATTTACATTATTTGATGTGAATTTTGTATATGTATTTCAATACAAATTTACCTAATTTTATGTGTATTTTGTATATTTCTTTTCAAACAAATTTAAATTATTTTTGTGTATTTTTGTATATAATTTTATACAACTTTAGGTTATTTTATGGACGCATTTACATTATTTAGTGTGTGTTTTGTATATATATATTTTTGCAAATTTACTTTATGTGCATTTTTGTACATATATTTTTATAGAAATTTGCGTTATTTGTATATGTTTTCTCATACAAATTTTATATTATTTTATTGCTATTTTGTTTATTTATTTTGATACGAATTACATGATTATATGTGTATTTTGTACATATTTTTTATACGTATTTACATTACTTAAAGTGTATTTTGTTTATATATTTTTAAACAAATCTACGTTATTATATGTATTTGTATAAATATTTTGATACAGATTTACATTATTTTATGTATTTTGTATGTACATTTCAATTCAAAATTAGCTTTTTTTAGCTGTATTTTGTATAAAAATATATATACAAAATACAAATAAAATGAAGTAAATACGTATAAAAAAATGTATACAAAATACACATAAAATAATGAAAATTCGTATCAAAATAAATAAACAAAATACCAATAAAAGAATGTGTATTTGTATAAATATAAATATACAAAATACACATAAAATAACGTAAATTTATATAAAACTATATACAAAAATACACAGAAGTAGTTAAATTTGTATGAAAATATATACAAAATACACACAAAATAAGCTAAATTTGAATTGAAATATATATACAAAATAGATGAAATAAAGTAAGTTTGTATCAAAATATTTATACAAATACACATATAATAACGTAAATTTGTATGAAAATATATAAACAAAATACACATTAAATAATGTAAATACGTATAAAAAAATATGTACAAAATACACATATAATCATGAAATTCGTATCAAAATAAATAAACAAAATACCAATAAAATAATATAAATTTGTATGAGTAAACGTGTATGTTGCATATTTTTTCAATACAAATTTACCTAATTATATACGCTTTTTGTATATTAATTTTAATACAAATTTAATTATACATATAAACAATGTAAATTTGTTTCAAAATATATATACGAATACACATGAAATTAGGTAGATTGCTATAAAAATATATACAAAATACACATAAAATTAAGTAAATACGTATAAAAAATGTATACAAAATACACATAAAATAATGTAAATTAATATCAAAATAAATAAACAAAATACCAATAAAAGAATGTGTATTTGTATAAATATATATATACAAAATACACATTAAATAATATAAATTTGTTTAAAACTATACAAAATACACATGAAATGATGTAAATACGTATAAAAATATATATACAAAATACACATTAAATAATGTAAATTCGCGTCAAAATAAATAAACAAAATATCAATAAAAGAATGTGTATTTGTATGAAAATAGATATACAAAATACACATAAAATAACCTAAATTTGTATCAAACTATATACAAAAATACACAAAAATATTTTAAATTTGTATGAAAATAAATAAACAAAATACACATAAAATTAGGTAAATTTGTATTGAAATACATACACAAAATACACATAAAATAATGTAAATTTGAATGAAAATACATAAGCAAATACACTTAAAATAACGTAAATTTGTATAAAAAATATGTATAAAACACAAATAGAATAATGTAAAATCGTATCAAAATAAATACACAGAATATTAATAAAATAATGTAAATTTGTATGAAAATAAAGAAGCAAAATACCCATAAAATAACGCATTTTTTTATTTATAAAAATATATTTACCAAAATACACATCAAAAAATTAAATTTGTATTAAAATAAATATACAAAAAACACATACAATAAGGTAAATTTGTATTGAAATAGATATGCAAAATACATATAAAACAATGTAAATTTGTTTCAAAATATATATACGAATACATAAAATAACGTAGATTTCTATAAAAATATATATACAAAATACACATAAAATGAAGTAAATACGTATAAAAAAATGTATACAAAATACACATAAAATAATGTAAATTCGTATCAAAATAAATAAACAAAATACCAATAAAAGAATGTGTATTTGTATAAATATAAATATACAAAATACACATAAAATAACGTAAATTTATATAAAACTATATACAAAAATACACAGAAGTAATTAAATTTGTATGAAAATATATACAAAATACACACAAAATAAGCTAAATTTGAATTGAAATATATATACAAAATACATGAAATAAAATAAATTTGTATCAAAATATTTATACAAATACACATATAATAACGTAAATTTGTTTGAAAATATATAAACAAAATACACATTAAATAATGTAAATACGTATAAAAAAATATGTACAAAACAAACTTACATTGTTTTATGTGAATTTTGCATATTTTTTCAATACAAATTTACCTTATTGTATGTGCATTTTGTATATTAATTTTAATACAAATTTGATTAATCTATATGTTTTTTTGTATATGTATTTTTATAAAAATATGCTTTATTTTATGGGTATTTTGCATCTTTATTTTCATACAAATTTACATTATTTTTTTGATATTCTGTGTATTTATTTTGATATGATTTTACATTATTCTATGTTTATTTTGTATATATATTTTATATAAAATGTATTTGTTTTCATTTCATACAAATCTACATTATTTTATGTGTTTTTTGTACATGTATTTAAATACAAATTTAACTAGTTATATGTGTATTTTGTATATCTATTTTGTATGTATATTTTCATAGAAATTTACTCTATTATATGAGTATTCGTATATATATTTTGATACAAATTTACATTATTGATGTGTATTTTGCATATCTATTTCAATACAAATTTACTTTATTGTATGTGCATTTTGTATATTTATTTTAATACAAATTTCATTATTTTATATGTATTATTGTAAATATATTTTTATGCAAATATGCGTTATTATATGGATATTTTGCATCTTTATTTTCATACAAATTTACATTATTTTATTGATATTCTCTTTATTTATTTTGATACGATTTAACATTATTCTATGTGTTTTTTGCATATATTTTTTTTATACATTTTTACAATATTTAATGTTCATTTTGTATATATATTTTATCCAAATTTACATTATTTTATGTGTATTTGTTTATATATTTTCATACAAATTTACACTATTTTATGTGTTTTTTGTATATATATTTTTCTACGTATTTAAATTATCTCATGTGTATTTTGTATATACATTTTCATAAAAAAATTACGTTATTTTATTGTGTGTATAAGTATATATTTTGATACAAATTTTATACAAATTTATGTTATTTAATGTGTATTTGTATCAAAATTTGTATCAAAATAAATAAACAAAATTCCGATAAAAAACGTATATTTGTAGGAAAATAAATACCGAAAGTACACATAAAATAACAAAAATTTGTATAAAAATATATACAAAAAAAATAATATCAATTTGTATGAAAATAGATATACAAAATACACATATATTTAGTTAAATTTGTATTTAAATACATGTACAAAATACACGTAAAATTATGTAAATTTGTATGAAATGAAAACAAATACACATAAAATAACGTACATTTGTATAAAATATATATACTAAATACACATAGAATAATGTAAAATCGTATCAAAATAAGTACACAGAATATCAATAAAATAATTTAAATTTGTATGAAAATAAAGATTAAAAATACACATAAAATAAAGCATATTTTTTTTACAAAATATATATACAAAAATACACATAGAATAATTAAATTTGTATTAAAATTAATATACAAAATGCATATACAATTAGGTTAATTTGTATTAAAAAAATACGCAAAATACACATAAAACAGTGTAAATTTGTTTCAGAAAATATATACGAATACACATAAAATAACGTTGATTTCTATAGGAATATATATACAAAATACACATGAGATGATGTAAATACGTATAAAAATATATATACAAAATACACATTAAATAATGTAAATTCGCGTCAAAATAAATAAACAAAATATCAATAAAAGAAAGTGTATTTGTATGAAAATAGATATACAAAATACACATAAAATAACCTAAATTTGCATCAAACTATATACAAAAATACACAAAAATATTTTAAATTTGTATGAAAATAAATATACAAAATACACATAAAATTAGGTAAATTTGTATTGAAATACATATACCAAATACATATAAAATAATGTAAATTTGAATGAAAATACATAAACAAATACACTTAAGATAACGTAAATTTGTATAAAAAAATATATACAAAAAACAAATAGAATAATGTAAAATCGTATCAAAATAAATACACAGAATATTAATAAAATAATGTAAATTTGTATGAAAATAAAGAGGCAAAATACCGATAAAATAACGCATTTTTTTATTTATAAAAATATATATACCAAAATACACATAAAAAATTTAATTTGTATTAAAATAAATATATAAAAACCCATACAATAAGGTAAATTTGTATTGAAATAGATATGCAAAATACATATAAAACAATGTAAATTTGTTTCAAAATATATATAGGAATACACATAAAATAACGTAGATTTCTAAAAAAATATATATATACAAAATACACATAAAATGAAGTAAATACGTATAAAAAAATGCATACAAAATACACATAAAATAATATAAATTCGTATCAAAATAAATAAACAAAATACCAATAAAAGAATGTGTATTTGTGATACACATATAATTAGTTAAATTTGTATTTTAATACATGTACGAAATACACATAAAATTATGTAAATTTGTATGAAATGAAAACAAATACACATAAAATAACGTACATTTGTATAAAATATATATACAAAATACACATAGAATAATGTAAAACCGTATCAAAATAAGTACACAGAATATCAATAAAATAATTTAAATTTGTATGAAAACAAGGATGCAAAATACCCATAAAATAAAGCATATTTAAAAAAAAAACATATACAAAAATACACATAGAATAATTAGATTTGTATTAAAATTAATATACAAAATGCACATACAATAAGGTAAATTTGTATTGAAAAAATACGCAAAATACACATAAAACAGTGTAAATTTTTTTAAAAATATATATACGAATACACATAAAATAACGTTGATTTCTATAGGAATATATATACAAAATACACATGAAATGATGTAAATACGTATAAATATATATATACAAAATACACATTAAATAATATAAACTCGCGTCAAAATAAATAATCAAAATATCAATAAGAGAATGTGTATTTGTATGAAAATAGATATTCAAAATACACATAAAATAACCTAAATTTGTATCAAACTATATACAAAAATACACAAAAATATTTTAAGTTAGTATGAAAATAAATATACAAAATACACATTAAATTAGGTAAATTTGTATTGAAATACATATACAAAATACACATAAAATAATGTAAATTTGAATGAAAATACATAAATAAATACACTTAAAATAACGTAAATTTGTGTAAAAAAATATATACAAAACACAAATAAAATAATGTAAAATCGTATCAAAATAAATACACAGAATATTAATAAAATAATGTAAATTTGTATGAAAATAAAGAAGCAAAATACCCATAAAATACCGCATTTTTTTTATTTATAAAAAAATGTATACCAAAATACACATAAAAAAATTAAATTTGTATTAAAATAAATATATAAAAAACACATACAATAAGGTACATTTGTTTTGAAAAAGATATGCAAAATACATATAAAACAATGTAAATTTGTTTTAAAATATGTATACGAATACAGATAAAATAACATAGATTTCTATAAAAATATATATACTAAATACACATAAAATGAAGTAAATACGTATAAAAAAAATGTATACAAAATACACATAAAATAATGTAAATTCGTATAAAAAAAATAAACAAAATACCAATAAAAGAATGTGCATTTGTATAAATATAAATATACAAAATACACATAAAATAACGTAAATTTATATAAAACTATATACAAAAATACACAGAAGTAATTAAATTTGTATGAAAATAGATATACAAAATAAGGTAAACTCGTATCAAACTCAATAAACAAAATTCAGATAAAAGAACGTATATTTGTAGAAAAATAAATATACAAAATACACATAAAATAGCGAGAATTTGTATGAAAATATATACAAAAATAAACAAAAATAATTTCAATTTGTATGAAAATAGATATTCAAAATACACATATAATTAGTTAAATTTGTCTTTAAATACATGTACAAAATACACATAAAATAATGTAAATTTGTAAGAAATTAAAACAAATACACATAAAATAACGAACATTTGTATAAAATATATATAAAAAATACACATAGAATAATGTAAAATCGTATCAAAATAAATACACAGAATATCAATAAAATAACGTAAATTTGTATGAAAATAAAGGTGCAAAATACCCATAAAATTAAGCATATTTTTATAAAAAACATATATACAAAAATACACATTCAATAATTAAATTTGTATTAAAAGTAATATACAAAATGCACATACAATAAGGTAACTATTTTTTTTAAATATGCAAAATACACATAAGACAATGTAAATTTGTTTCAAAATATATATACGAATACACATAAAATAACGTAGATTTCTATAGAAATATATATACAAAATGCACTTGAGATGCTGTAAATACGTATAAATATATATATACAAAATAGACATTAAATAATGTAAATTCGTGTAAAAATAAATAAACAAAATATCAATAAAAGAATGTGTATTTGTATGAAGATACATATACAAATTACACATAAAATAACGTAAATTTGTATAAAACTATGTAAATTTGTATGAAAATATAAAAACAAATACACATAAAATAACGTAAATTTGAATAAAATATATATACAAAATATACATTAAATAATGTAAATATGTATAAAAATATATATACAAAATACACATAGAATAATGTTAAATCGTATCAAAATAAATAAAGAGAATATCAATTAAATAATGTAAATTTGTATGAAAATAAAGATGCAAAATACCCATATAATAACGCATATTTGCATAAAAATATATATACAAAAATACACATGAAATAATTAAATTTATATTGAAATAAATATACAATAAAGTAAATTTGTATTGAAATAGATATGTAAAATACACATCAATAATGTAAATTTGTATCAAAATATATATACGAATACACATAAAATAGAGTAAATTTCTATGAAAATATACATACAAAATACACATAAACTTATGTAAATAGTAAAAAATATATATACCAAATACACCTAAAATAAAGTAAATTCGTATCAAAATAAATAAACAAAATTCCGATGAAAGAACGTATAATTGTAGGAAAATAAATATACAAAATATACATAAAATAACGAAAATTTGTATAAAAATTTATACAAAAAAAAATAATTTCAATTTGTTTGAAAATAGATATACAAAATACACATATAATTAGTTAAATTTGTCTTTAAATACATGTACAAAATACATATAAAATAATGTAAATTTTTATGTGCATTTTTGTACATATATTTTTATAGAAACTTAAAACGTTATTTTATGTGTATTTTGTATATGTTTTCTCATACAAATTTACATTATTTAATTAGTTTTTTGTTTATTTATTTTGATACGAATGACTTGATTATTTGTGTATTTTGTAAATATTTTTTATTACGTATTTACATTACTTAATGTGTATTTTGTTTATATATTTTTTTACAAATTTACGTTATTATATGTATATTTGTTAAAAATATTTTAAAACGAATTTACTTTATTTTATGTATTTTGTATATATATTTCAATTCAAATTTAGCTTATTTTGTCTGTATTTTGTATATCTATTTTCATACAAATTTAAATACTTCTGTGGATTTTTGTGTATAGTTTTATACAAATTTACGTTATTTTATGTGAATTTTGTATATTTATATTTATACAAATACACATTCTCTTATTGGTATTTTGTTTATTTATATTTATACGAATTTACATTATTTTATGTGTATTTTGTATACATTTTTGATTCGTATTAACTTAATTTTATTTATTTTGTATATATATATATATATATATATATATATATATATATATATATATATATATATATATATATATATATATATATATATATATATATATATATATATATATATATATATATATATATATATATATATATATATATTTATAGAAATCTACGTTATTTTATGTGTATTCGTATATATATTTTGAAACAAATTTACATTGTTTTATATGTATTTTGCATATCTATTTCAATACAAATTTACCTTATTGTATGTGCATTTTGTATATTTATTTTAATACAAATTCAAATATTTTATGTGTATTTTGGTATATATATTTTTTTAAAAAATGCGTTATTTTATAGGTATTTTGCATCTTAGTTTTCATACAAATGTACATTATTTTATTAATATTCTGTGTATATATTTTGATACGATTTTTTATTATACTATTTTTGTTTTGTATATATTTTTTTATACATATTTTCATTATTTAATGTGTATTTTTATATATATATTTTATACAAATTAACGTTATTTTAAGTGTATTTGTTTATATAATTTCATTCAAATTTACATTATTTTAAGTGTATTTTTTATATGTATTTTATTACAAATTTACCTAATTTTATGTGTATTTTGTATATTTATTTTCATACAAATTTAAAATATTTTTGTGTTTTTTTGTATATACATATAGAGTAAATCTCTTTGAAAATATATATTCAAAATACATGTAAAATTATGTAAATAAGTATAAAAATATATATATCAAATACACCTAAAATAATGAAAATTCGTATCAAAATAAATAAAAAAAACTCCGATAAAAGAACGTATATTTGTAGGAATATAAATATACAAAATACACATAAAATTACGATAATTTGAATAAAAATGTATACTAAAATACACAAAATTAATTTCGATTTGTATGAAAATAGATATACATAATACACATATAATTAGTTAAATTTGCATTTAAATACATGTACAAAATACACATAAAATAATGTAAATTTGTATGAAATGAAAACAAATTCACATAAAATAACGTTCATTTGTATGAAATATATATACAAAATATACATAGAATAATGTAAAATCGTATCAAAATAAATACACGATATCAATAAAATAATGTAAATTTGTATGAAAATAAAGATGCAAAATACTCATAAAATAAAGCATTTTTTTATGAAAATACATATACAAAAATACACATAGAATAATTAAAATTGTATTATTTTATATGTACATATATGAAAATATATATTAAAAATACACATTAAATAATGTAAATACATAGAAAAATATATATACAAAATACACTTAAAATAATGTAAATTCGTATCAAAATAAATAAAAAAAAATTCCTCTAAAAGAATGTATATTTGTATGAAAATATATATACAAAATACATATAAAATAACAAAAATTTGTATAAAAATATATACAAAAATACACAAAAAATATTTAAATTTGTTTGAAAATAGATATGCAAAATACACATGAAATTAGGCAATTTTTTATTGAAATACATATAAAAAATACACATAAAATAATGTAAATTTGTATGAAACTATATAAACAAAAACTCATAAGATAACGTAAATTTCCATAAAATATATGTACAAAATATACATTAAATAATGAAAATATATCTAAAAATATGTATACAAAATACACAGAATAACGTAAAATCGTATCAAAATAAATAAACAGACTATCAATAAAATAATATAAATTTGTATGAAAATAAAGATGCAAAATACCCATATAATAACGCATATTTGTTTAAAAAAAAATATATACAAAAATACACATAAAATAATTAAATTTGTATCAAAATAAATATACAAAAGGCATATACAAATGTACATTATTTTATGTGTATTTGTTTATATATTTTCATACAAATTTACACTATTTTATGTGTTTTTTGTATATATATTTTTCTACGTATTTAAATTATCTCATGTGTATTTTGTATATACATTTTCATAAAAAAATTACGTTATTTTATTGTGTGTATAAGTATATATTTTGATACAAATTTTATACAAATTTATGTTATTTAATGTGTATTTGTATCAAAATTTGTATCAAAATAAATAAACAAAATTCCGATAAAAAACGTATATTTGTAGGAAAATAAATACCGAAAGTACACATAAAATAACAAAAATTTGTATAAAAATATATACAAAAAAAATAATATCAATTTGTATGAAAATAGATATACAAAATACACATATATTTAGTTAAATTTGTATTTAAATACATGTACAAAATACACGTAAAATTATGTAAATTTGTATGAAATGAAAACAAATACACATAAAATAACGTACATTTGTATAAAATATATATACTAAATACACATAGAATAATGTAAAATCGTATCAAAATAAGTACACAGAATATCAATAAAATAATTTAAATTTTTATGAAAATAAAGATTAAAAATACACATAAAATAAAGCATATTTTTTTTACAAAATATATATACAAAAATACACATAGAATAATTAAATTTGTATTAAAATTAATATACAAAATGCATATACAATAAGGTTAATTTGTATTAAAAAAAATACGCAAAATACACATAAAACAGTGTAAATTTGTTTCAAAAAATATATACGAATACACATAAAATAACGTTGATTTCTATAGGAATATATATACAAAATACACATGAAATGATGTAAATACGTATAAAATATATATACAAAATACACATTAAATAATGTAAATTCGCGTCAAAATAAATAAACAAAATATCAATAAAAGAAAGTGTATTTGTATGAAAATAGATATACAAAATACACATAAAATAACCTAAATTTGCATCAAACTATATACAAAAATACACAAAAATATTTTAAATTTGTATGAAAATAAATATACAAAATACACATAAAATTAGGTAAATTTGTATTGAAATACATATACCAAATACATATAAAATAATGTAAATTTGAATGAAAATACATAAACAAATACACTTAAAATAACGTAAATTTGTATAAAAAAATATATACAAAACACAAATAGAATAATGTAAAATCGTATCAAAATAAATACACAGAATATTAATAAAATAATGTAAATTTGTATGAAAATAAAGAGGCAAAATACCGATAAAATAACGCATTTTTTTATTTATAAAAATATATATACCAAAATACACATAAAAAAATTAAGTTTGTATTAAAATAAATATATAAAAAACCCATACAATAAGGTAAATTTGTATTGAAATAGATATGCAAAATACATATAAAACAATGTAAATTTGTTTCAAAATATATATAGGAATACACATAAAATAACGTAGATTTCTAAAAAAATATATATATATACAAAATACACATAAAATGAAGTAAATACGTATAAAAAAATGCATACAAAATACACATAAAATAATATAAATTCGTATCAAAATAAATAAACAAAATATCAATAAAAGAATGTGTATTTGTGATACACATATAATTAGTTAAATTTGTATTTTAATACATGTACGAAATACACATAAAATTATGTAAATTTGTATGAAATGAAATACACATAAAATAACGTACATTTGTATAAAATATATATACAAAATACACATAGAATAATGTAAAACCGTATCAAAATAAGTACACAGAATATCAATAAAATAATTTAAATTTGTATGAAAACAAAGATGCAAAATACCCATAAAATAAAGCATATTTAAAAAAAAAACATATACAAAAATACACATAGAATAATTAGATTTGTATTAAAATTAATATACAAAATGCACATACAATAAGGTAAATTTGTATTGAAAAAATACGCAAAATACACATAAAACAGTGTAAATTTGTTTAAAAATATATATACGAATACACATAAAATAACGTTGATTTCTATAGGAATATATATACAAAATACACATGAAATGATGTAAATACGTATAAAAATATATATACAAAATACACATTAAATAATATAAACTCGCGTCAAAATAAATAATCAAAATATCAATAAAAGAATGTGTATTTGTATGAAAATAGATATTCAAAATACACATAAAATAACCTAAATTTGTATCAAACTATATACAAAAATACACAAAAATATTTTAAGTTTGTATGAAAATAAATATACAAAATACACATTAAATTAGGTAAATTTGTATTGAAATACATATACAAAATACACATAAAATAGTGTAAATTTGAATGAAAATACATAAATAAATACACTTAAAATAACGTAAATTTGTGTAAAAAAATATATACAAAACACAAATAAAATAATGTAAAATCGTATCAAAGTAAATACACAGAATATTAATAAAATAATGTAAATTTGTATGAAAATAAAGAAGCAAAATACCTATAAAATACCGCATTTTTTTATTTATAAAAATATGTATACCAAAATACACATAAAAAAATTAAATTTGTATTAAAATAAATATATAAAAAACACATACAATAAGGTACATTTGTATTGAAATAGATATGCAAAATACATATAAAACAATGTAAATTTGTTTTAAAATATGTATACGAATACAGATAAAATAACGTAGATTTCTTTAAAAATATATATACTAAATACACATAAAATGAAGTAAATACGTATAAAAAAAATGTATACAAAATACACATAAAATAATGTAAATTCGTATTTTATTCAAATTTTCGTAATTTTATGTGTATTTTGTATATTTATTTTCCTACAAATATACGTTCTTTTATCGGAATTTTGTTTATTTATTTTGATACGAATTTTCATTTTTTTAGGTGTATTTGATATATATATTTTTATACTTATTTACAGAATTTTATATGCATTTTGAATATATATTTTATAGAAATTCACTCTATATGTATATACAAAAAACACAAAAATAATTTAAATTTGTATGAAAATAAATATACAAAATACACATAAAATTAGGTAAATTTGTATTTAAATACATATACAAAATACACTTAAAATAATGTAAATTTGAATGAAATTATATAAACAAATACACTTAAAATAACGTTAATTTGTATAAAATATATGTAAAAATACACATTAAATAATGAAAATATGTATAAAAAAATATATACAAAACACAAATAGTATAATATAAAATCGTATCAAAATATATTCACAGAATATTAATAAAATAATGTATATTTGTATGAAAACTAAGATGCAAAATATCTATAAAATAACGCATTTTTTATAAAATTATATATACCAAAATACACATAAAATATTTGAATTTGTATTAAAATAGATATACAAAATGCACATACAATAAGGTAAATTTGTATTGAAATAGATATGCAAAATACATATAAAACAATGTAAATTTGTTTCAAAATATATATACAAATACACATAAAATAACGTAGATTTCTATAAATATATATATACAAAATACACATAAAATTAAGTAAATACGAATCAAAAATGTATACAAAATACACATAAAATAATGTAAATTCGTATAAATATAAATAAACAAAATACCAATAAGAGAATGTGTATTTGTATAAATATAAATATACAAAATGCACATAAAATAACGTAAATTTGTATAAAACTATATACAAAAATACACAGAAGTAATTAAATTTGTATGAAAATAGATATACAAAATACACACAAAATAAGCTAAATTTGAATTGAAATATATATACAAAATACATAAAATAAAGTAAATTCGTTTCAAAATATTTTAAACAAATACACATATAATAACGTAAATTTGTAAAAAAATATATAAACAAAATACACATTAAGTAATGTAAATACGTATAAAAAAATATTTACAAAATACACAAATAATCAAGTCATTCGTATCAAAATAAATAAACAAAAAACTTATTAAATAATGTAAATTTGTATGAGAAAAAAATATACAAAATACACATAAAATAACGTTTTAAGTTTCTATAAAAATATATGTACAAAAATGCACATAAAAATTTGCATTATTTTATATGTATTTTGTACATGTATTTAAAGACAAATTTAACTAATTATATGTGTATTTTGTATATCTATTTTCAAACAAATTGAAATTATTTTTGTTTTGTTTTTGTATAAATTTTTATACAAATTTTCGTTATTTTATGAATATTTTGTATATTTATTTTCCTACAATTATACGTTCTTTCATTGGAATTTTGTTTATTTATTTTGATACGAATTTACATTCTCTTAGGTGTATTTGGTATATATATTTTTTACTATTTACATAAGTTTATGTGTATTTTGTATGTTTATTTTCATAGAAATTTACTCTATTTTATATGTATTCGTATATATATTTAGATACAAATTTACATTATTGATGTGTATTTTACATATCTATTTCAATACAAATTTACTTTATTGTGTATTTATTTCAATATAAATTTAATTATTTCATGTGTATTTTTGTATGTATATTTTTATGCAAATATGCGTTATTATATGGGTATTTTGCATCTTTATTTTCATACAAATTTACATTATTTAATTGATATTCTCTTTATTTATTTTGATACGATTTAACATTATTCTATGTGTATTTTTTATATATATTTTTATACATATTTACATTATTTAATGTATATTTTGTATATATATTTTATTCAAATTTACGTTATTTTATGTGTATTTGTTTATATATTTTCATACAAATTTACATAGTTTTATACAAATTTACGTTATTTTATGTGTATTTTGTATATCTATTTTCATACAAATACACATTCTTTTATTGATATTTTGTTTATTTATTTTGACACAAATTTACATTATTTAATGTCTATTTTGTTTATATATTTTTATACGTATTTACAGCATCTCAAGTGCATTTTGTATATATATTTCTATAGAAATCTACGTTATTTTATGTGTATTCGTATATATATTTTGAAACAAATTTACATTGTCTTGTGTATTTTGCATATTTTTTTAATATAATTACCTTATTGTATGTGCATTTTGTATATTACTTTTAATACAAATTTAATTATTGAATGTGTATTTTTGTATATATATATTTTTAAAAATATGCTTAATTTTATGGGTAATTTGCACCTTTATTTTCATACAAATTTACGTTATTTTATTGATATTCTGTGTATTTATTTTGACACGATTTTACATTATTCTATGTGTATTTTTTATATATATTTTATACAAATGTACGTTATTTTATGTGTATTTGTTTTAATTTCTTACAAATTTACATTATTTTATGTGTATTTTGTATATGTATTTAAAGACAAATGTAACTAATTATATGTGTATTTTGTATATCTATTTCCATACAAATTGAAATTATTTTTGTTTTTTTTTTGTATATATTTTCATACAAATTTTCGTTATTTTATGTGTATTTTGTATATTTATTTATCTACAAATATACGATCTTTTATCTGAATTTTGTTTATTGAATTTGATACGAGTTTACCTTATTTTGTATATCTATTTTCATACAAATTTAATTACTTCTGTGTATTTTTGTATATAGTTTTATATAAATTTACGTTATTTTATGTGTATTTTGTATATTTATATTTATACAAATACACATTCTTTTATTGGTATTTTGTTTATTTTTTTTTATACGAATTTACATTATTTGATATGTATTTTGTATACATTTTTTTATACGTATTTACTTCATTTTATGTGTATTTTGTATATATATTTTTATAAAAATCTGTGTATTCGTTTACATATTTTAAAACAAATTTACATTGTTTTATATGTATTTTGCATATCTATTTCAATACAAATTTACCTTATTGTATGTGTTTTTTATATATTTATTTTAATACAAATTTAATTTTTTATGTGTATTTTGGTATACATATTTTTATAAATAAAAAAAATGCGTTATTTTATGGGTATTTTGGCTCTTTATTTTCATTGAAATCTACATTATTTTATTAATATTCTGTGTATTTATTTTGATACGATTTTACATTATTCTATTTGTGTTTTGTATATATTTTTTTATACAAATTCACGTTATTTTAAGTATATTTGTTTATGTATTTTCATTCAAATTTACATTATTTTATGTGTATTTTGTATATGTATTTCAATACAAATTTACCTAATTTTATGTGTATTTTGTATATTTATTTTCATACAAATTTAAAATATTTTTGTGTAATTTTGTATATAGTTTGAAACAAATTTAGGTTATTTTATGTGTATTTTGAATATCTATTTTCATACAAATACACATTCTTTTATTGATATTTTGTTTATTTATTTTGACGCGAATTTATCTTATTTAATGTGTATTTTGTATATATATTTTTATACGTATTTACATAATTTCATGTGTATTTTGTATATATATTCCTATAGAAATCTAAAAAAATTACACTGTTTTATGTGTATTTTGCGTATTTTTTCAATACAAATTTACCTTATTGTATGTGCATTTTGTATTTTAATTTTAATACAAATTTAATTATTCTATGTGTATTTTTGTATATGTATTTTTTTTAAATATGCTTTATTTTATGGGTATTTTGCATCTTTGTTTTCATACAAATTTAAATTATTTTATTGATATTCTGTGTACTTATTTTGATACGGTTTTACATTATTCTATATGTATTTTGTATATATATTTTATACAAATGTACGTTATTTTATGTGTATTTGTTTTCATTTCATACAAATTTACATAATTTTATGTGTATTTTGTACATGTATTAAAATACAAATTTAACTAATTATATGTGTATTACAAATACACATTCTTTTATTGGTATTTTGTTTATTTATTTTGATACGAATTTATATTATTTTATGTGTATTTTGTATGCATTTTTTTATACGTATTTACTTCATTTTATGTGTATTTTGTATATATATTTTTATAGAAATCTGCGTTATTTTATGTGTATTCGTATATATATTTTGAAACAAATTTACATTGTTTTATATGTATTTTGCATATCTATTTCAATACAAATTTACCTTATTGTATGGGTTTTTATATATTTATTTTAATACAAATTTAATTTTTTTATGTGTATTTTGGTATATATATTTTTATAAATAAAAAAAATGCGTTATTTTATCGTTTTTTTGCCTCTTTATTTTCATACAAATTTACATTATTTTATTAATATTCTGTGTATTTATTTTAATACGATTTTACATTATTCTATTTGTGTTTTGTATATATTTTTTTATACAAATTTACGTTATTTTAAGTGTATTTGTTTATGTATTTTCATTCAAATTTACATTATTTTATGTGTATTTTGTATATGTATTTCAATACAAATTTACCTAATTTTATGTGTATTTTGTATATTTATTTTTATACAAATTTAAAATATTTTTGTGTATTTTTGTATATAGTTTGATGCATATTTTGGCTATTTTATGTGTATTTTGTATATCTATTTTCATACAAATACACTTTCTTTTATTGATATTTTGATTATTTATTTTGACGCGAATTTACATTATTTAATGTGTATTTTGTATATATATTTTTATACGTATTTACATCATCTCATGTGTATTTTGTATATATATTCCTACAGAAATCAACCTTATTTTATGTGTATTCGTATATATATTCTGAAACAAATTTACACTGTTTTATGTGTATTTTGCGTATTTTTTCAATACAAATTAACATTATTGTATATGCATTTTGTATTTTAATTTTAATACAAATTTCATTATTCTATGTGTATTTTTGTATATGTATTTAAAAAAAAAAGTTTTATTTTATGGGTATTTTGCATCTTTATTTTCATACAAATTTAAATTATTTTATTGATATTGTGTACTTATTTTGATACGATTTTACATTATTCTATGTGTATTTAGTATGTATATTTTATACAAATGTACGTTATTTTATGTGTATTTGTTTTCATTTCATACAAATTTACATAATTTTCGTGTATTTTGTACATGTATTTAAATACAAATTTAACTAGTTATATGTGTATTTTGTATATCTATTTTCATTCAAATTGATATTATTTTTGTTTTGTTTTTGTATATATTTTTATACAAATTTTCGTTATTTTATGTGTATTTTCTATATTTATTTTCCTGCAAATATACGTTTTTTGTCGGAATTTTTTTCATTTATTTTGATACGAATTTACATTATTTTAGGTGTATTTGATATATATATTTTTATACTTATTTACATCATTTGATATGTATTGTGTATGTATATTTTCATAGAAATTTACTCTATTTTAGGTGTATTCGTATATATATTTAGATACAAATTTACATTATTTATGTGTATTTTGCATATCTATTTCAATACAAATTTACTTTCTTGTGTATATATATTTTTATACATTATTTAATGTTTATTTTGAATATATATTTTTATACTAATTCATGTTATTTTATGTGTATTTGTATTTATATTTTCATACAAATTTATATTATTTTATGTGTATTTTGTACATATATTTCATTACAAATTTACCTTATTTATGTTTATTTTGTATATTTATTTCATTCAATTTTAAATTATTTTATGTCTATATTTGTATTTGTATTTAGGTTATTTTATGTGTATTTTCTATATATATTTTCATCCAAAATTCCATTATTTTTTTGGTATTTTGTTAATTTGATTCGATACAAATTTAGATTATTTCATTGGTATTTTGTATACATATTTTTATACGCATGTACATTATTTAATGTGTGTTTTGTATATATATTTTTATGCAAATTTTCATTATTTTATTGATATTCTGTGTATTTATTTTGATACGATTTTCCATTATTCTATGTATATTTTGTATATATATTTTATACAAATGTACGTTATTTTATGTGAATTTGTTTTTATTTCATACAAATTTACATTATTTTATGTGTATTTTGTATATGTATTTCAATACAAATTTACCTAATTTTATGTGTATTTTGTATATTTATTTTCATACAAATTTAAAATATTTTTGTGTATTTTTGTATATAGCTTGATACAAATTTAAGTTATTTTATGTGTATTTTGTATATCTATTTTCATACAAATACACATTCTTTTATTGATATTTTGTTTATTTATTTTGACGCGAATTTACATTATTTAAAGTGTATTTTGTATATATATTTTTATACGTATTTACATCATTTCATGTGTATTTTGTATATATATTCCTATAGAAATTAACGTTATTTTATGTGTATTCGTATATATATTTTGAAACAAATTTACACTGTTTTATGTGTATTTTGCGAATTTTTTCAATACAAATCTACCTTATTGTATGTGCATTTTGTATATTAATTTTAATACAAATTTAATTATTCTATGTGTATTTTTGTATATGTATTTTTAAAAAAAATATGCTTTATTTTATGGGTATTTTGTATCTTTATTTTCATACAAATTTAAATTATTTTATTGATATTCTGTGTACTTATTTTGATACGATTTTACATTATTCTATGTGTATTTTGTATATATATTTTATACAAATGTACGTTATTTTATGTTTATATGTTTTCTTTTCATAAAAATTTACATTATTATATATGTATTTTGTACATGTATTTAAAGACAAATTTAACTAATTATATGTGTATTTTGTATATCTATTTTCAAACAAATTGAAATTAGTTTTGTGTTTTTTTTGTATAAATTTTTATTCAAATTTTCGTTATTTTATGTATATTTTGTAATAATATTGTATATAATATTGTAACAAGTTAAATTTGTATTTAAATATTAAAACGTTATTTTATGTGTATTTTCAATATGTTTTCTCATACAAATTTACATTATTTAATTAGTTTTTTGTTTATTTATTTTGATACGAATGACTTGATTATTTGTGTATTTTGTTAATATTTTTTTTATACGTATTTACATTACTTAATGTGTATTTTGTTTATATATTTTTTTACAAATTTACGTTATTATATGTGTATTTGTTAAAAATATTTTGAAACGAATTTACTTTATTTTATGTATTTTGTATATATATTTCAAATCAAATTTAGCTTATTTTGTGTGTATTTTGTATATCTATTTTCATACAAATTTAATTACTTCTGTGTATTTTTGTATATAGTTTTATACAAATTTACGTTATTTTATGTGCATTTTGTATATTTATATTTATACAAATACACATTCTCTTATTGGTATTTTGGTTATTTATATTCATACGAGTTTACATTATTTTATGTGTATTTTGTATACATTTTTGATTCGTATTTACTTAATTTTATTTGTGTTTTGTATATATATATTTATAGAAATCTATGTTATTTTATGTGTATTCGTATATATATTTTGAAACAAATTTACATTGTTTTATATGTATTTTGCATATCTATTTCAATACAAATTTACCTTATTGTATATGCATTTTGTATATTTATTTTAATACAAATTCAAATATTTTATGTGTATTTTGGTATATATAATTTTATAAAAAATGCGTTATTTTATAGGTATTTTGCATCTTAGTTTTCATACAAATGTACATTATTTTATTAATATTCTGTGTATATATTTTGATACGATTTTATATTATACTATTTGTGTTTTGTATAAATTTTTTTATACATATTTTCATTATTTAATGTGTATTTTTATATATATTTTATACAAATTAACGTTATTTTAAGTGTATTTGTTTATATAATTTCATTCAAATTTACATTATTTGAAGTGTATTTTGTATATTTATTTCAATACAAATTTACCTAATTTTATTTGTATTTTGTATATTTATTTTCGTACAAATTTAAATTATTTTTGTGTTTTTTTGTATATACATATAGAGTAAATTTCGATGAAAATATATATTCAAAATACATATAAAATTATGTAAATAAGTATAAAAATATATATATCAAATACACCTAAAAAAATGAAAATTCGTATCAAAATAAATAAACAAAATTCCGATAAAAGAACGCATATTTGTAGGAAAATAAATATACAAAATACACATAAAATTACGAAAATTTGAATAAAAATATATACAAAAAAACAAAAAAAATAAATTTTAATTTGTATGAAAATAAATATACAAAATACACATATAATTAGTTAAATTTATATTTAAATACATGTACAAAATACACATAAAATAATGTAAATTTGTACGATCTTTTATCGGAATTTTGTTTATTGATTTTGATACGAATTTTCATTATTTTAGGTGCATTTGATTTATATATATATATATATATATATATATATATATATATATATATATATATATATATATATATATATATATATATATATATATATATATATATATATATATATATATATATATATATATATATATATATATTTATACTTATTTACATAATTTTATATGTATTTTTAATATATATTTTCATAGAAATTTACTCTATTTTATGTGTATTCGTATATATATTTTGATACAAATTTACATTATTTATGTGTATTTCGCATATCTATTTCAATACAAATTTTCTTTATTGTATGTGCCTTTTGTATATTTATTTTGATACAAATTTAATTATTTTATGTGTATTTTTGTATACATATTTTTGAACAAATATGCGTTATTATATGGGTATTTTGCATCTTTATTTTCATACAAATTTACATTATTTTATTGATAGTCTGTTTATTTATTTTGATACGATTTTACGTTATTCTGTGTATTTTGTATACATATTTTTAGACATATTTACACTATTTAATGTATATTTTGTACATATATTTTATGGAAATACATACAAATTTACTTTTTTTTATGTGTATATTTTATAAATATTTCAATAAAATTTGCCTAATTTCATGTGTATTTTGCATATCTATTTTCAAACAAAATTTTAAAAAATTTGTGTATTTTTGTATATATTTTTATACAAATTTTTGTTATTTTATTTGTATTTTGTATATATATTTTCCTACAAATGTACATTGTTTTAGAGGAAATTTTGTTTATTTATTTTGATACGAATTTACATTATTTTATGTGTATTTTGTATATATTTTTTTCTATATATTTACATTATTTAATGTGTATTTTGTATATATATTTTCATAAAAATTTACGTTATTTTATTGTGTGTATTCGTATATATTTTGATACAAATTTACTTTATTTTATGTGTTTTTTGCATATCTATTTCAATAAAAATCTACCTTATTGTATGTGTATTTTGTATATTTATTTTAATACAAATTTAATTATTTTATGTGTATTTTTGTATATATCTTTTATTATTATTATTATTTTATTATTTTATTATATTTTATTTTAAATGTGTATTTTTACATGTTTTTCATTACAAATTTAACTTATTTTATGATTTTTTTGTATATTTATTTAATTCAATTTTAAATTATTTTATGTGTATATTTGTATTTGTATTTACGTAATTTTATATATTTTTATACAAATTTTAGCTATTTTATTTGTATTTATTTTCCTACAAATATACATTCTTTTATTTGGAATTTTGTGTATTTATTTTTTTACGAATTTACATTATTTTATGTGTATTTTGTATATATATTTATCTACGTATTTAAATTATTTTATGTGTATTTTATATATACATTTTCATAAAAATTTACGTTATTTTATTGTGTGTATTCGTATATATTTTGGTACAAATTTTATACAAATTCATGTTATTTTATGTGTGTTTGTATATATATTTTCATACAAATTTAAATTATTTTATGTGTATTTTTGCATATATTTAATTACAAATTTACCTTATTTTATGTCTATTTTGTATATTTATTTTATTCAATATTAAATTATTTAATGTGTATATTTGTATTTGTATTTAGGTTATTTTTGTGTTTTCTATATATATTTTGTATATATATTTTTATACAAATCTACGTTATTTTATGTGTATTCGTATATATATTTTCAAACAAATTTACATTGTTTTATATGTATTTTGCATATCTATTTCAATACAGATTTACCTTATTGTATGTGTATTTTGTATATTTATTTTAATACAAATTCATTTTTTCATGTGTATTTTGGTATATATATTTTTATAAAAAATGCGTTATTTAATGGGTATTTTGCATCTTTATTTTCATACAAATTTACATTGTTTTATTAATATTCTGTGTATTTATTTTGATACGATTTTACATTACTCTATTTGTTTTTGTATATAATTTTTTATACATATTTACATTATTTAATGTGTATTTTGTATATTTTAAAACAAATTTACGTTATTTTATGCGCATCTGTTAAAATATTTTGATACAAATTTACATTATTTTATTTATTTTGTATATATATTTCAATACAAATTTAGTTTATTTTATGTATATTTTGTATATCTATTTTCATTCGTATCAAAATAAATAAACAAAATAGCAATAAAATAATGTAAATTTGTATGAGAAAACATATACAAATACACATAAAATAACGCAAATTTCAAAAAAAAATATATGTACAAAAATGCACATAAAATAAAGTAAATTTGCATAAAAATATATATACAAAACACACATTAAATATTGTAAATGCGTACATAGAATAACCTAAATTTGTATAAAACTATATACAAAAATACACAAAGATATTTAAAATTTGTATGAAAAGAAATATACAAAATACACATAAAATTAGGTAAATTTGTATTGAAATACATATACAAAATACAAATAAAATAGTGTAAATTTGAATGAAAATATATAAACAAATACACTAAAATAACGTAAATTTGTATAAAATATATATGCAAGATACACATTAAATAATGTAAATGTGTATAAAAAAATATATACAAAAAAGAAATAGAATAATGTAAAATCCTATCAATATAAATACACAGAATATCAATAAAATAATGTAAATTTGTATGAAAAGAAAGATGCAAAATTCCCATAAAATAGCGCATTTTTTATAAAAATATATATAACAAAATACACATAAAATATTTAAATTTGTATTGAAATAAATATACAAAATGCATATACAGTAAGGTAAATATGTAATGAAAGAGATATTCAAAAATACATATAAAACAAAGTAAATTTGTTTCAAAAAATATATACGAATACACATAAAATAACTTAGATTTATATAGAAATATATATACAAAATACACATGAAATTATGTAAATACGTATAAAAATATATATACAAAATACATATCTTGGTAAACTCGTGTCAAAATAAATAAACAAAATATCATGAAAAGAATGTGTATTTGTATGAAAATAAAAAATAGATAATAAATTTGTATGAAATATATATGCAAGATACATATTAAATAATGTAAATATGTATAAAAAAAATATATACAAAAAACAAATAGAATAATGTGAAATCGTATCAAAATAAATACACCGAATATTAATAAAATAATGTAAATTTGTATGGAAATAAAGATGCAAAATTCCCATCAAATAGCGCATTTCTTATAAAAATATATATACCAAAATACACATAAAATATTTAAATTTGTATTGAAATAAATATACAAAATGCACATACAATAAGGTAAACTTGTATTGAAAGAGATATGAAAAAATACATATAAAACAATGTAAATTTGTTTCAAAATACATATACGAATACACATAAAATAACGTAGATTTCTATAAAAATATATATACAAAATACGCATAAAATTAAGTAAATACGTATAAAAATAGATATACAAAATACACATTAAATAATGTAAATTCGCGTCAAAATAAATAAACAAAATATCAATAAAAGAATGTGTATTTGTATGAAAATAGATATACAATATACACATAAAACCACCTAAATTTGTATAAAACTATATATAAAAATACACAAAAGTAATTTTAATTTTTATGAAATAAATATACAAAATACACATAAAATTAGGTAAATTTGTATTGAAATACATTTACAAAATACACACATAAAAATGTAAATTTGAATTAAAATATATAAACAAATACACTTAAAATAACGTAAATTTGTATAAAATATATATAAAAATACACATTAAATAATGTAAATATGTATAAAAAAATATATACAAAACACAAATAGAATAATATAAAATCGTATCAAAATAAATACACAGAATATTAATAAAATAATGTAAATTTGTATGAAAATTAAAATGCAAAATACCCATAAAATAACGCATTTTTATAAAATATATATACCAAGACACAAAATTTTTGAATTTGTATTAAAATAAATAAAAAATGCACATACAATAAGGTAAATTTTTATTGAAATAGATATGCAAAATACATATAAAACCATGTAAATTTTTTTCAAAATATATATACGAATACACATAAAATAACGTAGATTTCTATGAAAATAAATATACAAAATACACATAAATAAGTAAATACGTATAAAAAAGGTATACAAAATACACAAAAAATAATGTAAACTCGTATCAAAATAAATAAACAAAATACTAATAAAAGAATGTGTATTGTATAAATATACAAAATACAAATAAAATAACGTAAATTTATATAAAACTATATGCAAAAATACACAAAAGTAATTAAATTTGTATGAAAATAGATATACAAAATACATGTGTATTTTGTATATTTATTTTCATACAAATTGAAATTATTTTTGTTTATTTTTTAATATATTTTCATACAAATTTTCGTAATTTAATGTGTATTTTGTATATTTATTTTTTCTACAAATATACGTTCTTTTATCTGAATTTTTTTTATTGAATTTGAAACGAATTTACCTTATTTTGTATATCTATTTTCATACAAATTAAAATACTTCTATGTATTTTTGTATATAGTTTTATATAAATTTACGTTATTTTAAGTGTATTTTGTATATTTATATTTATACAAATACACATTCTTTTATTGGTATTTTGTATATTTATTTTGATGCGAATTTACATTATTTTATGTGTATTTTGTATACATTTTTTATACGTATTTATTTCATTTTATGTGTATTTTGTATATATATTTTTATAGAAATCTACGTTATTTTATGTGTATTCGTATATATATTTTGAAAGAAATTTACATTGTTTTATATGTATTTTACATATCTATTTCAATACAAATTTACCTTATTGTATGTGCATTTTGTATATTTATTGTAATACAAATTTAAATATTTTATGTGTATTTTGGTATATATATTTTCATAAAAAATGCGTTGTTTTATGGGTATTTTGCATCTTTATTTTCATACAAATTTACATTATTTTATTAATATTCTGTGTATTTATTTTGATACTATTTTACATTATTCTATTTGTCTTTTGTATATATTTTTTTATACATATTTACATTATTTAATGTGTATCTTGCATATATATTTCATACAAATTTATTATCTATTATCTATTTTCATACAAATACACATTCTTTTCATGATATTTTGTTTATTTATTTTGACACGAATTTACATTATTTGATATGTATTTTGTATATATATTTTTATATGTATTTACATAATTTCATATGTATTTTGTATATATATTTCTATAGAAATCTACTTTATTTTATGTGAATTCGTATATATATTTTGAAACAAATTTACATTGTTTTATATGTATTTTTTAATATCTCTTTCAATACAAATTTACCTTACTGTATATGCATTTCTGTAGATATGCAAAAAACATATAAAACAATGTAAATTTGTTTCAAAATATATATATGAATACACATAAAATAACGTAGATTTCTATAAAAATATATATACAAAATACACATAAAATTAAGTAAATACGTATAAGAAAATGAATACAAAATACACATAAAATAATGTAAATTCGTATCAAAATAAATAAACAAAATACCAATAAAAGAATGTGTATTTGTATAAATATAAATATACAAAATACTCGTAAAATAACGTAAATTTGTATAAAACTATATACAAAAATACACAGAAGTAATTAGATTCGTATGAAAATAGATATACAAAATACAGATAAAATAAGCTAAATTTGAATTGAAATGTATATACAAAATACATAAAATAATGTAAATTTGTATCAAAATATTTATAAAAATACATATAATAAAGTAAATTTGTCTAAAAATATATAAACAAAATACACATTAAGTAATGTAAATACGTATAAAAAATATGTACAAAATACATATATAATCATGTAATTCGTATCAAGCTAAATAAACAAAATATCAATAAAATAATGTAAATTTGTAAGAGAAAACATATACAAATACATAAAAAATAACGCTAATTTCTATAAAAATATATGTCCAAAAATGAACATAAATAAAGTAACTTTGGATAAAAATATATATACAAAACACACATTAAATAATGTAAATGCGTACGTAAAATAACCTAAATTTGTATAAAACTATATACAAAATTACACAAAAATAATTTAAATTTGTTTGAAAAGAAATATACAAAATACACATAAAATTTGGTTAATTTGTATTGAAATACATATACAAAATACACATAAAATAATGTAAATTTGAAAGAAAATATATAAACAAATACACATATAATAACGTAAATTTGTATGAAATATATATACAAAATTCACATTAAATAATGTAAATATGTCTAAAAAAATATATACAAAACACAAATAGAATAATGTAAAATCATATCAAAATATATACACAGAATATTAATAAAATAATGTAAATTTGTATGAAAATTAAGATGCAAAATACCTATAAAATAACGCATTTTTTTTTAAATTATTGATACCAAAATACACATAAAATATTTGAGCTTGTATTAAAATAAATATACAAAATGCACATACAATAAGGTAAATTTGTATTGAAATAGATATGCAAAATACATATAAAATAATGTAAATTTGTTTCAAAATATATATACGAATACACATAAAATAACGTATATTTCTATAAAAATACATATACAAAATACACATAAAATTAAGTAAATACGTATAAAAAAATGTATACAAAATACACATAAAATAATGTAAATTCGTATAAATGTAAATAAACAATATACCAATAAAATAATGTGTATTTGTATAAATATAAATATACAAAATGCACATAAAATAACGTAAATTTATATAAAACTATATACATAAAATAACGCAAATTTCTATAAAAATATATGTACAAAAATGAACATTAAATAAATTTGCATAAAAATATATATACAAAACACACATGAGATAATGTAAATGAGTATAAAAATATGTATACAAAATACCTATGAAATAATATAAACTCGTATCGAGTTAAATTAAAATATACCAATAAAATAATGTAATTTTGGATGAAAATATATATACAAAATTCACATTAAATAACCTAAATACAAATACAAATATACACATAAAATAATTTAAAATTGAATGAAATATATATACAAAATAAGCATAAAATAAGGTAAATTTGTAATGAAATATATGAAAAAAATACACATAAAGTAATATAAATTTGTATGAAAATATATATACAAATACACATTAAATAACGAATTTGTATAAAATTTGTATCAAAATATATACTTATACACACAATAAAATAACGTAATTTTTTTATGAAAATGTATATACAAAATACACATAAAATAATTTAAATACGTAGAAAAATATATATACAAAAAACACATAAAATAATGTAAATATGTATGAAAATATATAAACAAATACACATAAAATAATGTAAATTTGGATAAAATATATATACAAAATGAACATTAAATAATGTAAATATGTATAAAAAAAATATACTCAAAAAACACATAGAATAATGTTAAATCGTATCAAAATAAATAAAGAGAATATCACTAAAATAATGTAAATTTGTATAAAAATAAAGATGCAAAATATCCATATAATAACGCATATTTGCATAAAAATATATATACAAAAATACATATAAAATTATTAAATTTGTATTAAAATAAATATACAAAATGCACGTACAATAAAGTAAATTTGTATTGAAATAGATATGCAAAATACACATTAATAATGTAAATTTGTATCAAAATATATATACGAATACTCATAAAATAGAGTAAATTTCTATGAAAATATACATACAAAATAGATATACAAAATACACATATAACTAGTTAAATTTGTATTTAAATACATGTACAAAAAACACATAAAATAATGTAGATTTGTATGAAATGAAAACAAATACATTTTATATAAAATATATATACAAAATACACATAGAATAATGTAAAATCATATCAAAATAAATACACAGAATATCAATAAAATAATGTAAATTTGTATGAAAATAAAGATGCAAAATACCCATAAAATAAAGCATAGATTAATCAAATTTGTATTAAAATTAATATACAAAATGCACATACAATAAGGTAAATTTGTATTGAAAAAATATGCAAAATACACATAAAAAAACATAGATTTGTTTCAAAATATATATACGAATACACATAAAATAACGCAGATTTCTATAGAAATATATATACAAAATACCTTATTGTGTGTGCATTTCGTATATTTATTTTAATACAAATTCAAATATTTTATGCGTGTTTTGGTATATATATTTTTATAAAAAATGCGTTATTTTATGGGTATTTTGCATCTTTATTTTCATGCAAATTTATATTATTTGATACGATTTTACATTATTCTATTTGTGTTTTGTATATATTTTTTTATACATATTTACATTATTTAATGTGTATTTTGTATATACATTTCATACAATTTTACGTTATTTTAAGTGTATTTGTTTATATATTTTCTTTCAAACTTACATTATTTTGTAATGTGTGTTGTATATGTTCATTCAATCTAGAATTTGCTAATTTATCAACATGTATTTTGCATATCTGTTTTTCAAACAAAATTTAAATAATTTGTGTATTTTTGTATATATTTTATACAAATTTTAGTTATTTATTGTATTTTCTATATATATTTTCTACAAATATACATTCTTTTATTGGAATTTTGCTCTATTTATTCTGATATAATTTACTTTATGTGTTATTTTTGTATATATTTGCAATATTTACATTATTTTATATTGTTTTGTATATATATTCATAAAGTATTACTTTTATTGTGTGTATTATCATGTCATATATAATTTGGCCTACAAATTATAAGTATGTTATTTTTATACAAATTCATGTGTTTTGTATATTTATTTCCTTAAATCTCTTATTATTCCCTATATGCATTACATATATTTCAACACTGCAGTACATATTTTGTATATATTTTGTACAGATGCATTTATTTCAGTATAAGTATTTTATGTAACATATATGTATTTTATGTTAAGTTATTTATATATATTCTATATATTTTCATCCAAAAAGTACATTATTTTATTGGTATTTTTGTTAGTTTAATTCGATACAATTTAGATTATTTCATAAATATTTTGTATACATATTTTTTGCATACGCATTTACATTTATTTAATAGGTGTATTTATGTATATTTATTTTATACCAAATTTACTTCTTTATTTTTATGTGTATTTGTATAAATATAAATATACAAAATGCACATAAAATAAGGTAGAAGTTATATAAAACAATATACAAAAGATACACAAAGGAAGTAATTAAATTTGTGTGAAAATGAATATACAAGAAATACACACAAAATAAGCTAATTTGAATTGAAATATATGTACAAAATACATAAAATAAAATAGAATTTGTATCAAAATATTTTTACAAATACACACACATATAATTACGTAAATTTTATATAAAAATATATGAACAAAATACATTAAATAATGTAGCAATTACGTATAAAAAAAAATATATACAAAAGCCACATATAATCATGTAATTCATTATCAAAATAAATAAACAAAATACCAATAAAATAATGTAAAATTTTAAGAAAACTATACAAATACACATAAATAAATAAATTTCTATAAAAATATATATAAACGCAAATGCACATAAAATAAATTTGCATTAAAAATATATACAAAACTACACATTACATAATGTAAATGAGGTATAAACATATGTATACAAAATACCTACAGAAAAATCTAAATTCGTATCGAGTTAAATAAAAGAAAATACCAATAAAAATAATGTAATTTTGGATTGAAAATATATATATAAATACATAAATTAGCGTAAATACAAATACAAATATACACATAAAATAATTTTAAATTGAATGAAATAAATATACAAAATAATCAATAAAATAAGAGTAAATTTGTAATGAAAAATATGTAAAATACACATAAAATAAATATAAATTTGTATGAAAATATATATACAAATACACATAAAATAACCATGAATTTGGTATAAATTTTTTTTTCAAAAATAAATAAAGAATACACACAATAAAATAATGTAAATTTTATTAAAATATATATACAAATATACACTTAAAATAATGTGAATACCATTAGAAAAATATATATACAAAATACACATAAAAAATGTAAATCGTATCCAAAATAAATAAAACAAAATTATAATAAAGCATTGTATATTTGCAGGAAAATATATATACAAAATACAAATAAAATAACTAAAATTTGTATAAAATAAATATACAAAATACCCCACACAAATAATTTAAATTTGTTTGAACAAAATAGATAATACCAGAAAATACCCCTGCATAAAAGTTAGGCAAATTTGTATAGAGTTGAATACACAAAATACATATAAAATAATGTAAATTTGTATGAAAATATATAAAACAAATACACATAAAATAACAACGTCAAATTTGGATAAAATATATATACAAATATACATTAAATAATGTCAAATATGTATAAAAATAGTTATACAAAATACACATAGAATAATATTTAAATCATATCAAAATAAATAAACAGAATATCAATAAAATAATTTAGAGATTGTGTATGAAAATAAAGATCACAAAATACCCATACCCTAACCCAACAGCCAACCTTCCATTCCAGGGCGAGGAGTTGAAGGGAGGCGATTGAGAAGGCCAGAGATGGAGGAACAGTACGGCCACTATTTCGACCTCATCATCATCAACCAGGGCGTGGACCGTGCCTACCACCAGCTGCTGCCACGAGATCAACATGCTGGAGCCTTGAGCCTCAGTGGGTCCCATACAGCCTGGCTTGCACCGACCAACAGTGATGAGTACGTGGAGGAAGAAGTCTTTGGGCGTGGAGGGTGGTGACCTGAAGGCTTTCTCGCTCCTCTTCTTCTCTCGATCCATTTGCTTTTTCAAGAGAGGGAGAGAAGTGGGAGGAGGAAGAAAGAGAGAGAAAGGGGGAGGAATAGAGAGGGGTTTGCCTAGGAGGATTCTCTCTCTCTTTCTCTCTCTCTTTCTCTCTCTCTCTCTCTCTCTCTCTCTCTCTCTCTCTCTCTCAGGGACCCACGGGAGGCCCCCCACGGGATGTTTACGTACCACTGGCGCCTCCCCGGCCTTATATCTGAAAAAAAAAGTTTGAATTAATAAGACATAAGAAATTTAATATATATGATTTTCCTCAACACTAGAGTTTGATTTGGTGACATGGTAGCTCAGCAAAGCAAATAGACCTTGTATTTTATGGACCTTGGTACAGAAAAGGAATTGAGAATCACCACTGCACAGTAAGGATTGTTTAACCTAACCCGGTAGCTGCAGGGATCATGTTTCTTAAAGGCCCCTCTAAGCAAGAAAAGTGAGAAAAAAATCATCATCCTCATAAAACCATTTCATAATACATATCAGCATTTGTGAGCAGCTTATACCATCATCTACTTTGGGGTTTATATCATGGCAAGAATTTGGCCCGTCGCTGCTGCGGGTTAAGCTTCAATATACTAAGACCTCTGTACTATTCTTCCTGTGTATTACTAATCTGTGGGCTCTTGCAGGTATGGTTTCTGCGGGTACTGTAGTGCGTCTATGGTGCCAAATGTTACCCTGTGCTTCCCTACGGCCAAGAGCAGGACAAAACCCTTCTGAGTAGCAGCCCGATCATTCCCTACGCTGGCGGTCAAATCACGAAGGAGCCGCATGACAACAGTCTGTACAATCATCACTGTGGCAGAGTGGTGGTAATGCGTCTGTGTTGGCGTAGACCCTGGACTGCCCTCTAGTGGCTGACACATGGCTGGAAGGAAAAAGTCATGTGCAGTGATGAACAGACCAATAAAAGGGAGTTTTCTGCGTCTGGCAAGTTTCTTTGAGTTGAGACCTGTGCGCAGCTACTTAAGGATGTGTTTCCGGCACAGTGACTACATAGCCTCAAGGCCCGTGTATGGCAAGTGAGGTGGTGGATGTATCCCCTCCCCCTTCCCCCCTGAAAGGTTGTGTTCACTGCTCACTCCTAACCGTGTACGTACTATCAGTTATATACTATGGGATATATAACTACTACTACCACTACCGTTAAGGAGTAACTGTGTGAAAAGGATGTAATGAAGAGTGAACAGACTCTCGGAGGAGTCTGGCCGATGGCGACTTTTGGCGTCTAGCCTTCCCTGACCTGCCCTGCCTGCCTGCCACCCACCCAGGCCCATTCTGTGTGGACCTCTAATTTAAGTAATGACATCAAACCAAAGCTTCATTTACAAAAAGGTGGGAAGTTTAAGGCTCGCTGGAGGGCAGAGGATCATGGACAGCCCAGCGTTGTCCGACAATAAGGAAGTTTGGCAGCAAGATGGAACTGTTTACAAGTATTAGCAGTCCACCTTTTGTTGAGGCGGCTCCTGTGTGTGATACTAGACCAACTCTAGAAACACGTTCTCTCACCCTGTAAAGAAGACTGTCTTCAACAACCTTTTATCTACTTGTGTAATTTTTGTTAATTATCATTTCCATTATTATTATTATTACTGTCCTGGGTTGTACATAAATGCTTCTCATTGTGTTTGAACAAATATATATTCCTTTATATCTATACATACTGTACCAAGGTTTTTAATCCCTCATTACTGACCCGCCCCCAAAGTTTCAATCCGAGAATATATTAAGCTCATGTTTCTTCTATTTAATGAATTCAATATCTTAATGTTCCATTGAGAAAACCTTAATGAATGTATTTAACAAGATAATGATTATAAGCTGGTTGGAACCATTGCTCAGTTGATCTTCTTTCTTTTAATCATCATAATTGTGCAATAGGAAAATTCTGGATACTAATGAGGTTACGAAATACTTATTCCTAAACCGCATTATTTCCGATGATCCTCAGTAAGTGTCTTTAATGTATATAGAGGTGCCATATTACATCAGAGTTGTCCCATATTATTATATACATAATGTGAATCCATATATTTGCAGTGTTAAGCAGCAATAAAACTTACAAAACCATTCTCTGTAAATTCTTCATTCTTATACTTTCATAACAAGTCTCTCCACCTGCCACTCTCTCGCCCAACGATGTGCCCCGTGTCGGGCTCGTACCGCCACACCGTAAGCACAAGTTTATGGACGGTCGGCTGTTTGATGATGATTTACAAAGACATTATAACGACACTAAAACGTTTTAACCAAATATTTCAGTGTTCCCCGACCCTGACCCCTCGCTCCTTTACCTCCCTCCCTCCCCTTTGTGTAACTCCTGTATATACTGTTGCAATCATCCTATGTTTAATTTGTTGTATGTAGAAACTATATGCCTCATTAAACAATTATGATTCCTAAAAATAAATGTGTACACCAGCCTTTGAATTGCTATTTATTGTTACCCTTGATCATGGAAGGTCAACTAGATGGAGCATTAGGGGAGGGAACGGAACGGCATGGGTGGGGTGAGTGGGCAAGGGTGGGGGTGAGTGGGCAAGGGAGAAGGTGGGGCATGCAAGGTGAGTGGGCCCAACCAGGTGTATGGGAAGGAGAGGGAGAAGATATCACAATTCAAAGACAAAGCAGTGTTAGCAAGAAGTGTAATGCCAGTATTTAAATAAGGACGGAAAAGTAGAGATGTAGGAAGCAAAAGGAAGGTTAAGTATTGTAAGTAGTCATAAGTATCGCCGGAAACCGTTAGTACTTGAAATGTTCCAGTCTCACGCAGTAACGGCGTATTTTAAGACACCATCGCTTCTCACATCAACTCTTTCTAAAGGTCAAAGAGGGGATCAATCAGGTTTTCATAAGTGTTTTTTTAAGGTTCATGGCACAGAAGAAGGATCAAACTACCACCAGGGTCATAAAACTACCCCTGGAAAGGCCTACAGCTCCTACGAAAGCCACTACTTACAATACTTAGCCTACCTTTTGCTTCCTACATCTCTATTTTTCCGTCCTTATTTAGATACTGGCATTACAGAAGGAGAGGAGAAAGTGAGGAGTAAGTGCAGTGAGCATGTAGCAGCGACGGGCCAAATTTGTGGCTTTACCGTGTAGCAGCGACGGGCCAAATTTGTGGCTTTACCGTGTAGCAGCGACGGGCCAAATTTGTGGCTTTACCGTGTAGCAGCGACGGGCCAAATTTGTGGCTTTACCGTGTAGCAGCGACGGGCCAAATTTGTACCATAATATAAAACCCCCGAAAATAGATGATGCATAAACTGATCACACATGCTTTGATATATATTATGAAATGGTTTATGTGAGTGATGATTTTTTCTCATTTTTCTCGCTTAGAGGGACCTTTAAGAAACATGATCCCCGCAGCTACCGGGTTAAGGGTCAATGATATGGAGGTGAGCACCGCCGCCACGCGCAGCAAATAGCGTAAGCTCCCAACTTTACCTTTACTCTAGCGTCGTGCCAAAGGAACCCCACAGCTTTACGAGTCTGTATCCGCGTCTCGGGTCATTATATCTCCGCAGGGAAAATCTAGTTCTTTTTTTTTGGTGTCCTGTAATCCGAAATTGACCTCTTTTTTGGCCACTCGATAGGTACTTGTTATGATATGAGAGCAAAAGTTAGCAGGCTTTGTTTTTTTACATCTTTTTGTTGCCCGTTGCTCTCTGTGCTGTAAAAAAAAAAAAAAAAAAAAAAAAAAAAAAAAAGAGCCTGGCAGCGTGACTTCTCGATATTTCCACAAGCACTCCATGACATTCGGCGTCCTCCAGTGCACTACTTTTATAGTTTGCACTCTCAAAGCATCCCGCAGTACTACAGGGCCCTCAAGGATGCTGACCACTTTGTAGCCGCATGCGTCAAGGGTGCAGAGAACATTCAACCAGTACGGCACCGTCACTGCATACTCAGGATCACACGCCAGGTCGGTATGGTTACATCAACTTGCGCTTACCTTCACCTCCACCAAAATCAGTCATAAAAGTACAAACCCAAATACTCGTAATTCAGTAGGGAAAAGAGGTTTGGGGACACGGTAGTCACTCGAAGCGCATCTGATGACACGGCTGGAACACGCGGCGGGGCACACGAGCGAGGAAACACTGCTGCTCAAACGATATTACAGTAAACATATAGTACAGCATGTTTTGTTCAGGGCCAAGATTCACAGTATTCTTGGCAGCCAGCGACGAACAAACATTAAAAACTAACAAACAGCTTTAAGAAGGTCTCCTTTAACAATTGTCGAGTGTTTCAGTGAGCGATCCAATTGCGTCGCTTCGCCGCTTCGGGTGCGCGGGCCCTTAGTTGGGGGTTTCTCTCTCTCTCTCTCTCTCTCTCTCTCTCTCTCTCTCTCTCTCTCCTTAAGTGACCACCCCCTGAAGAAGCTCTACAGGGTCACGGTGGTCAAAATACACAAGTGACTCCTTAATTAAACGTGATTGATGGCATGACCGACTACGGAATCATCTAGCCAGTGAGCGTGAATGAGGTAGTTCGGAAATAGGTAGTTAATGACTGTTGTTTAAGTAGGCCTATCTAGTCTAGTATTCATGCATCCAGCCTGGTGCATAAATATATATTCCAGTGTACAGGTATTTAGTTGTACTTTAACGCTAGGTATCTTGACAGTGAAGGTGAACAAGCTACCGACCATCAGGCCCCACCGGGAAGATGCCTACCGGCGCAATAGGCAACAACGTAAAAAAAAAAAAAAAAAAATAATAATAATAATAATAATAATAATAATAATAATAATAATAATAATAATAATAATAATAATAATAATAATAATAATAATAATAATAATAATAATAATAATAATAATAATAATAATTAGGGTGGTTAATTAGTTTCTTTAGTACCTCGTCTTCTGTTTATGTCCGATCTAATGTAGGTTTCTCTATTCTAATGTACAAGTCTATAGTCCAGTGAATAAGCCTACAGGTGAACGAGCTAATTAGTGATAAGGTGGTTAATTAGTTTTAGTACCTCGTCTCCTGTTTATGTCCGATCTAATGTATGTTTCTCTATTCTAATGTACAAGTATATAGTCCAATGGTTGTCTATAGTTCTGGTCTAGTGTTTAAATGCCTCGTTAGTGAAGAACAGTGTAGTTAACGAGGTGATTAAGCAATACAGAACAAACTATAAATGACATGAAAATGGAAAGGAAGAATCCATGTTAATTTTAAGCCGCGTTACAGTAAACAAATGACAATTACCTCGAAACTGCAGTGAAATCTCCGTCCAGTGCAGACACGAGAGGACTCAACACACAACTTTCCTCCATGACGGCAAGATAAATACTGACGGGTGCTGCTGAAGTGCTGATGATGGTGGCTGATGATGATAAGGCTTGATTGTATGTCTTTTTAACGGCTCACTAAATTATTTAGAGAGAGAGAGAGAGAGAGAGAGAGAGAGAGAGAGAGAGAGAGAGAGAGAGAGAGAGAGAGAGAGAGAGAGAGAGAGAGAGAGAGAGAGAGAGAGAGAGAGAGAATAAGGTAAACTTGAATACAATAAAACTCGTGCGATATACTAAAACTTTATTACGTAAACAAATGTACATGGTCTCATCACTACACGTCATCACGCCGACTGAACACTCATAACTTATTTCTATGTACACGAACAAGGTCATGGAAGTGTGCATGGAAAAACAATAGACTCCTCCACACATCATCTATAAGTGCGAGTATAGACTGGGGCACGAGATAGAATTCTAGCGCCAAATATTAACACTCAGTCATCGTTTTCATCATAATTGTCTATATACTTACATACGCTTCTTCATACATACGCATACACAGACACGCCAATGTAAACTCTAGTAGAGGGCCGGGGATAAACCTTTGTATAAACCCCTATTGGCTTGCTTATTGGCTTGCTTGACTTGGGTTTAATTCATTGGTTTATTTTATTTGACTTCACTTCTTTCTGTCTTTCTTTTCTTCTTTATTTCCCTACCAGCTTGACTTGGGTTTAGTTCATTGGTTTATTTTATTTGACTTCACTTCTTTCTTTCTTTTCATTTTTCTTTCCCTACCATTCCAGTTTTTTTATGACGACTTCCTACTCTTCTTACTGTTCATATAAATCCTCCTCCTCTTAATCTTCCTTCTTTTCTTAATACTTGGGTTTAATTCATTGGTTTATTTTATTTGACTTCACTTCTTTCTTTCTTTCTTTTCTTTTTTCTTTCCCTACCATTCCAGTTTTACATAACGACTTCCTATTCTTCTTACTGTTCATATAAATCCTCCTCCTCTTAATCTTCCTTCTTTTCTTAATACTTGGGTTTAATTCATGGGTTTATTTGACTTAACTTTTCTCTTTCGTTTCTTCTTTCTAAATACTACCAATAAACATTTCTCTTCTTGTCTACATATAACTTAACTACCTTTATCTTTATTTCTACTTCTTATGGTGAGTTTTGGCGATCTAAAAATACCGTTACAGTTGCTCATTGTCATTCACCATCCTCGGTACCTTCTCCATCTCTCTCTGTATATACCTATTTCTATGCTTCTCTTTCTCTTTATTATTCCTCTGTAGATATGTCCTTCCTCTTAACATATTTCTCTCTCACTCTCTCTATTGCATCCATTCATTTATTCTTCCTTATCTCTACTAATTACACCCACACGCTCACACCCACAGTAGCCATAGATCGACGATACAGTACACTTGCTCATGTCGGGCGGGTACCTGCTGGCGATTACGAGTCCAACACATGATCAGGCCGCGGTGAATTACACATCTACACCACCAGCAGCACCAGCCACACCCCCGTCACCCACAGCATCATAGTGTACACCGACGACCAGTGCGACCCGTGCAGACCCGGACTACTGCTGGCGGCCGCCTCGAGGATCTTCTCCGTGTTGATCTCGTCCAGAATGTGCATCCGCCAGCCCATGTTCGGAGCGGTCCAGCTGTTGTAGTAGACGATGTCCGGCCACGACTTGTTGGGCGTGAATTCAAGGACCGCTGGCTTGCCTGAGGGGGGCGGGGGTGGGGGTGGGGGGAAATTAGATGATTTTTATACTTATTTTGGAAAGTAGAAGTATTTGTAGTGTCATCTTTTAGCTTCTTTCAGCCAGGGTACACTATAAGAAAGCTGCCTTACTTGAGAATAGAGAAATATATGATTGTTTTACTTAGAGTAGAAATATACGTATGATAATTTTTCTTATACTAGTTTAGGTTCATAATAAGAAAGCCTACTTTGTCTGATGGTGAAATATATGATCGCTTTGCTTATACTTACGGGTAGAAATATATAAACTACCATCGTTTTACTTCTATTAGTCAAAGTAAACAACATAAAACTGCCTTGATCGAGGGGAGATACATATTAAAAAATCATTGCCATGTCACTCACCTTCGCCACACTCATGGTGCAGAAGGTTCCTGAAGTGCTCGAAGGTCGTGAACTCCACGTCCTTCCTTCTGTCCAAGTCCGGCGGGTGTTCCCACAGACACAGGCGGCCCGCTGAGGGAGGACGGAGAACAGTGACGACCGAGAGAAAGTGAACCAAGGAAACAAAGCAGAGAATGAGAAACAGAAGAATACAAAAGATAGTGAATAAAAGAAGTCCCGAAACGAGGTGATTAAAGAGAACTGAAAGGAAAGAGAAAGAAAGAGAGAGGAGAAAGGAAAGAGAAAAAGTTTATCAGCAAAAAGGATGAAAGAATGAAGCTGCTGGTTAACTCTTGCAGAAGGGATTTGGACAGCATATGAAGGAACTGGAGTAGATAGTCTTGTGTTACCCCCTGAGAGCTGATAATGATGATGATGTTGTTCTCGAGTTTAGCAGCAAAAAAGGATGAAAGAATGAAGCTGCTGGTTAACTCTTGCAGAAGGGATTTGGACAGCATATGAAGGAGCTGGAGTAGATAGTCTTGTGTCACCCCCTGAGAGCTGATAATGATGATGATGATGATGTTTCAGGGGATAATGAAGTAAAGAGAAGAAAAAGAAAAAAAAAAATGCCAGTCCTTACGTCCTGTGATGGATAAATAAACAGGGTAAGGAGGAAGGGCAGAAAGAGAGACAGAGAGAGAGAGAGTACCTGATGCCCGACTCACCTGCTGTTGGTCGCGAGTTGCCCCTCACTGAATACCCGATGCCCGCCAGCACTCGTACGTCCTTCTGCTCCTCCTCCGTGAGCTGTGAGTAGGCCCCGTGAGGCTCATCTGAGGGAGGGGGAGAGAGGTAATGACTATGGGGATTCTTGATGTCTTTTTCCTCCTCCTCCTCTTCCTCCTCCTCCTTTAATTTTTCTTCTCAGTGCCTAAAGATATCCTGCACTTTCTGTACCTACTCTTCTTTCTTTTCCTCTTTCTCCTTTTCCCCCTTCTCCTCTTCTTTCTCCTTTCATGTATTTTATAATGCCTACACATATCCTCCCTTCCTCTGCCTACTCTTTCTCCTTCTCCTTTCTCTGCCTACTGTTCTCTCTCTTTCTCTTTCTTTCATTTTTCTTCTTAAAGTCTCCTGATATCCTCCACTTCCTCTGCCTACTTTTCCTTCTTCTCCTTCTCCTTTTCTTTCTCCTTTCATTTATCTTTTTAATGCCTTTTTATATCCTCTACGTTCTCTCCCTGTTCTTATCTTTCTCCTCTGCCTTCTCTTTCTTCTCCTACTCATATCTTATTGCTTCTTTCGTATCCGTTTCTTAATACCCATAAACATCATTCTCTTCCTCTTCCTCTCTCCAGATTCAGACACAACAAACAAAAGAGCCTCAGCATAAAGGTATCAGATCCCAAGGAGGGGTGTTGAGGCCTACCTGTGATGATGAGCGGGTGGTAGCTCTTGGGGTCGTGGGGATTCGAACCACCCATCACCAGGAACCTGTACTTGGTGTTCCTCTTGATGTACAGGTCGGGCGATAGGAACCCATTGATGTACCAGGCCAGACCGCTCTCCGCATTCTCTGTTGGTGCCAGAAATCAGCGTAAGAAGTGGAATCGTAGAGAAGAAAAGAGAGAAACAGGTTGTCAACTATAGGATAAACTTTTGAATTATTCCCCAAGTCAGTTGAAGTCATTAGAAGTGAAAGTGTAACGAAAGAAAGAACATTCGTCTGACAAGCAAAAGTGTTGAAAGAATGAAGATGCTGGTTAACTTTTGCAGAAGGGATTTGGACAGCATACATAGGGGTGAGCTGGAGTAGATAGTCTTGTGTACCCCCTGAGAACTGATTATGATGATGATGATGTTTTTAAAGAGTTTATCAGCAAAAAGGATGAAAGAATGACGATGCAGATTAACTCTTGCAGAAGGGATTTGGACAGCATATGAAAGAGTGAGCTGGAGTGGAAAGTCTTGCGTCACCCCCTGAGAGCTGATGATGATGATGATGTTTCAGGGGATAATGGAAAGAAAGAGAAGAAAAAGAAAGAAAGAATGAAGATGCTGGTTAACTCTTGCAGAAGGGATTTGGACAGCATATGAAAGAGTGAGCTGGAGTAGAAAGTCTTGCGTCACCCCCTGAGAGCTGATGATGATGTTGATGTTTCAGGGGATAATGGAAAGAAAGAGAAGAAAAAGAAAGAAAGAATGACGATGCAGATTAACTCTTGCAGAAGGGATTTGGACAGCATATGAAAGAGTGAGCTGGAGTAGAAAGTCTTGAGTCACCCCCTGAGAGCTGATGATGATGATGATGATGATGTTTCAGGGGATAATGGAAAGAAAGAAAAGAAAAAGAAAGAAAGAATGAAGATGCTGGTTAACTCTTGCAGAAGCGATTTAGACAGCATATGAAAGAGTGACCTGGAGTGGAGAGTCTTGCGTCACCCCCTGAGAGCTGATGATGTTGATGTTTCAGGGAATAATGGAAAGAAAGAGAAGAAAAAGAAAGAAAGAATGAAGATGCAGATTAACTCTTGCAGAAGGGATTTGGACAGCATATGAAAGAGTGAGCTGGAGTAGAAAGTCTTGCGTCACCCCCTGAGAGCTGATGATTATGATGTTTCAGGGGATAATGAAGTAAAGAGAAAAAAAAAGAAAAATAAGCCAGTCCTTACGTCCTGTGATAGACTCGTAGCCCCGCGGCCCCCCGTCAGGACCAATCGTGGCGTTGAACTCCTTCGCCGCGGGGTCAGCGAGGTGAAAGCGCTTCCAACCTCTCCTGGAGGGTTAGAAAAATGACACTCGGTTAATCTTGTCTGTCTCTGTTTGTCTGTCTGTCTGTTTGTTAGTCTCATTTAGTTTTGTCTGTCTTTTTGTCCGTCTGTCTGTCTGTCTTTGTTAGTTTTTCCTTCTTCGTCTTTCTCTCTCTTGAAAATTATATATAAATGGTTTAAGATGCAATATAGGATACCTCTCTCTCTCTCTCTCTCTCTCTCTCTCTCTCTCTCTCTCTCTCTCTCTCAAGGAAAAAAGTAATAAAAAAGCAAGGGAAAGTACAAAAAAACATTCCTCTTCCTTCTCCTCCTCTTTTCTCTCTCTACGACTACAAACATACATTGCTCTTCCTCCTCTCTCTCTCTCTCTCTCTCTCTCTCTCTCTCTCTCTCTCTCTCTCTCTCTCTCACAGCTTTGGCTTCTCCTCTCGAGCCCTGGTGAACGCGAAGCATTTCCTCTCCGTGGCCTTCCTTGTGAACTCGATGGGCTGCTTGTACTGAAGAGGGAAGGGGAACTATAATGATGTTGATGTACCTTACAAAAACTTAATGAAACTGAGGTGACAACGGGCTGCTTGTGCTCTATGGGTGGAAAGGGAAACTATATGAAACTGAGGCATCTTATATGAAACTAAAGTGACTGCTTGTTGTCTCCTCTTACCTTGGACCAGGCGTAGTGCATAGTGGGTTCGCGGTTATGGTCCAGATGTCCCATGGCCCAGATGATCATGGCCTCCCCCTTGTCAGGGTACGGTATGTCTCCAGGGTCAGCTACGGACACAAGGATACATTACTATAACACATCATGGCGGTACAGAGGAAGGATGTAGAGACAGAAGTAGAGAGAGGAAGAGTAGAGAGAGAAAAAGAAGCAGAGATATAAGGCAGAGAATGAGAAAGAGAAGTACTATAAGACATTCGAACATACGAACAGAAGTAGAGAGAAAAAGAGAATAGAGAGAGAAAGAAGCAGAGATATAAGGCAGAGAATGAGAGAAAGAGAAATATACTGAATTAAGATAGTGAATAATGAAAAGTATTATAAGACATACGAACACACGAACATACAAACAGAAGTAGAGAGAGAGAGAGAGAGAGAGAGAGAGAGAGAGAGAGAGAGAGAGAGAGAGAGAGAGAGAGAGAGAGAGAGAGAAGCACAGGACTAAGGTAGCGAGTGAGAGAAAAAAACAAAACAAAACAACTGAAGATCGTGAATAGCAAGACGTTCAAAGACAAGGTACAGAAGGAAAACAGATTAGAAAGGAAGGAGATAAAAAAGTATGCAAGAAAGAAGACAATGAAAGAAATTAGAGGGAAGAAGGAAGAAAAAGATGATAAAGAAGGAAGGAGGAAAACGACATCAACAGGGAGAAAACAACATTGATACAAGACAAAGACAGGTACAAAACAGGACACAAACATACGAGGAGGATAAAGAAGGAGATAAAGAATTAAGGAAAGAGGAAACCGACATGAACAGAGAGAGAACAACATTGATACAAGACAGAGACAGGTACAAAACAGGACACAAACATACGCGTCCCCAGTCGTCGTCTGAAGGTAAAGATGTTGAGTCCATTTTCCCTCTTGCTGCTGAACTCTTGGTAATCCTGTTTGTTGTCCACCTTCTCGTCATCACACACGCCCTTATGTTGTTCTAGTAGCTTGGTGCACTGGGGGGAAAGGGAGGAGAGGAGGTTATGAGGGAGAGAAAGGGAGGGAAGGAAAGGAGAGCTGTTTTGGTAGCTTGGTGCATTGGGGAGGGAGGAGAGGAGGTTATGAGGGTGAGAAAAGGAGTGAGGGAAGGAAAGGAGAGCTGTTTTGGTAGCTCGGTGGATTGGGGGAGGGAGAAGAGAGGGTTATGAGGGAGAGAAAGGGAAGTAAGGGAGAGCTATTTTAGTAGTTAAGTGCACTAGGAAGAAGGAGAGATAAGTTTCTGGGGAGGGAGTGAAGGAAAGAAAGGGAGAGATTGCCAGGGGACGAGATGGGGAGAGAAAAAGGAGAAAGATTAAGGGTGGGAGGAATGAAGGTGACAGGAAGAGGAAGGGGGTATAGGGAGGAAGGGAGGGAAGATAAAAGTTTTGGGGGAGGGAGAGAAGAAAAGGAAGCGAGAGATTGCCAGGGGACGAGATGGGGAGAGAAAAAGGAGAAAGATTAAGGGTGGGAGGAATGAAGGTGACAGGAAGAGGACTGAGGTATAGGGAGGAAGGGAGGGCGAGTTAAGTTTTGGGGGAGGGAATGAAGGAAAGGAAGGGAGAGATTGCCAGGGGAGGAGATAGGGAGAGAATAAGGAGAAAGATGAAGGGTGGGAGGAATGAAGGACAGGAAGAGGAAGGGGGTATAGGGAGGAAGGGAGGGCGAGTTAAGTTTTGGGGGAGGGAATGAAGGAAAGGAAGGGAGAGATTGCCAGGGGACGAGATGGGGAGAAAAAAAGGAGAAAGATTAAGGGTGGGAGGAATGAAGATGACAGGAAGAGGAAGGAGGTAGAGGGAGAAAGGGAAGCGACACACACACACACACACACACACACACACACACACACACACACACACACAAACACACACACAAGACAGAATGCAAGTTATGACACACAGGTAAAAAGTAACACAGGTAAGGAGACATACAGGTAAGAATACAGGTAAAGACACGTAGATAAGGATGCAAGTCAGGGCCCGTACAGGCATGTATGAGGACAGATTGACACATAGAGGTAAGGTCACAGGTCAGGTCACCACGTACCGGCATATAGGAGGAGAGGTTGTAGTCCCGAAGGCTGCCCAGGTAGCCATCCATGTGAACAACCGCCACATCACCGCCATCCATCTTAGGCTCAGTCGGCGACCCGCTCATTCCGAAGGCCATGTAGTCGTCCTCACCTGTCGGGAACGCATATGACTTACACACCTGGACACACACACACACACACACACACACACACACACACACACACAAAGTCAGATGAAGTTAGATAGAAAGAGTTATGAAAAAAGGAATACCCAGGCCTAATTAAAATTCTGTTTACTGGAACTAGGTTAACACACACACACACACACACACACACACACACACACACAAAGTCAGATGAAGTTAGATAGAAAGAGTTATGAAAAAAGGACTACCCAGGCCTAATTAAAATTCTGTATACTGGAACTAGGTTAACACACACACACACACACACACACACACACACACACACACACACACAAAGTCAGATGAAGTTAGATAGAAAGAGTTATGAAAAAAAAGAATACCCAGGCCTAATTAAAATTCTGTATACTGGAACTAGGTTAACACACACACACACACACACACACACACACACACACAAAGTCAGATGAAGTTAGATAGAAAGAGTTATGAAAAAAGGACAACCCAGGCCTAATTAAAATTCTGTATACTGGAACTAGGTTAACACACACACACACACACACACACACACACACACAAAGTCAGATGAAGTTAGATAGAAAGAGTTATGAAAAAAGGACAACACAGGCCTAATTAAAATTCTGTATACTGGAACTAGGTTAACACACACACACACACACACACACACACAAAGTCAGATGTAGTTAGATAGAAAGATTTATGAAAAAAGGACAACACAGGCCTAATTAAAATTCTGTATACTGGAACTAGGTTAACACACACACACACACACACACACACACACAAAGTCAGATGAAGTTAGATAGAAGAGTTATGAAAAAGGACTACACAGGCCTAATTAAAATTATGTCTACTGGAACTAGGTTAACACACACACACACACACACACACACACACAAAGTCAGATGAAGTTAGATAGAAAGAGTTATGAAAAAAGGACAACACAGGTCTAATTAAAATTCTGTATACTGGAACTAGGTTAACACACACACACACACACACACACACACACAAAGTCAGATGAAGTTAGATAGAAAGAGTTATGAAAAAAGGACTACACAGGCCTAATTAAAATTCTGTATACTGGAACTAGGTTAACACACACACACACACACACACACACACACACACAAAGTCAGATGAAGTTAGATAGAAAGAGTTATGAAAAAAGGACTACACAGGTCTAATTAAAATTCTGTATACTGGAACTAGGTTAACACACACACACACACACACACACACACACACACACACACAAAGTCAGATGAAGTTAGATAGAAAGAGTTATGAAAAAAGGACTACACAGGCCTAATTAAAATTCTGTATACTGGAACTAGGTTAACACACACACACACACACACACACACACACAAAGTCAGATGAAGTTAGATAGAAAGAGTTATGAAAAAAGGACAACACAGGCCTAATTAAAATTATGTTTACTGGAACTAGGTTAACACACACACACACACACACACACACACACACACACACACACACACACACAAGGTTGACTTAATCCTGCAAAACTCCCACACACACAAGTTACACAACCTCCACCACCACAATCCAACACTCATCACCAAACTCACCACACCTCACCACCACCACCACATCACCAGTCACTCACCCACTTGTCCGGCGAGCTCCACGGTGATCTGGTCAGCATAAACATCCCAGGACACCATCATATCCCTGTGGAGTTGCTCGCAGTTTGGCATGGCGTTGGTGTGAGGCTGAGGAGGGGGAGAGAGAGGGAGTATTGGGATGTATTTGCTCAGAGGGAAAGGAAACTAATCACGGTGAGCCTGAATGATATAGTGGAAGAAGTTACTGATGAGAAGGAGAGATATAATAATTTGTGTCGACGTATTTGCTCCGATAGAAAGAAAACTAATCATGGTAAGAGGCTGAATGATATAGTGGAAGAAGTTACTGATGAGAAGGAGATATATAATAATTTGTGTCGACATATTTGCTCTGATAGAAAGAAAACTAATCATGGTAAGAGGTTGAATGATAGAATGGAAGAAGTTACTGATGAGGAGAGAGAGAATAATTTGTGTCGACGTATTTGCTCAGAGGGAAAGGAAACTAATCACGGTGAGCCTGAATGATATAGTGGAAGAAGTTACTGATGAGAAGGAGAGATATAATAATTTGTGTCGACGTATTTGTTCTGATAGAAAGAAAACTAATCATGGTAAGAGGTTGAATGATAGAATGAAAGAAGTTACTGATGAGAAGGAGAGATATAATAATTTGTGTCGACGTATTTGTTCTGATAGAAAGAAAACTAATCATGGTAAGAGGCTGAATGATAGAATGAAAGAAGTTACTGATGAGAAGGAGAGATATAATAATTTGTGTCGACGTATTTGTTCTGATAGAAAGAAAACTAATCATGGTAAGAGGCTGAATGATAGAATGAAAGAAGTTACTGATGAGAAGGAGAGATATAATAATTTGTTTCGACGTATTTGCTCTGATAGAAAGAAAACTAATCATGGTAAGAGGCTGAATGATAGAATGAAAGAAGTTACTGATGAGAAGGAGAGAGAGAGTAATTTGTGTTGACGTATTTGCTCAGATAGAAAGGAAACTAATCACGGTGAGCCTGAATGATATAGTGGAAGAAGTTACTGATGAGAAGGAGAGAGAGAGTAATTTGTGTCGACGTATTTGCTCAGATAGAAAGGAAACTAATCACGGTGAGCCTGAATGATATAGTGGAAGAAGTTACAGATGAGAAGGAGAGATATAATAATTTGTGTCGACGTATTTGCTCCGATAGACAGAAAACTAATCATGGTAAGAGGCTGAATGATATAGTGGAAGAAGTTACTGATGAGAAGGAGAGAGAGAATAATTTGTTTTGACGTATTTACTCAGATAGAAAGAAAACTAATCATGGTACTTAAGAGACTGACTGGTATAATGGACAAACTTACTCTCCTGTAACCAAGTATAACCTTAAGACCACATGGGAATAAGTTACTGATGAGAAGGAGAGAGAGAATAATTTGTGTCGACTTATTTGCTCCGATAGAAAGAAAACTAGTCATGGTACTTAAGAGACTGACTGGTATAAAGGACACAATTTCTCTCCTGTAACCAAGTATAACCTTAAGACAACATGAGATTGAGGTCTATTTATCCTCCTTTCTACTCACTGTGATTTCGACGAGGCATCAAAATAACTTCCCTTCTCTTTTTAACCCTTAGACAACATAGCACAGGTCTTTTTATCCTCCTTTCTACTCACTATGATTTCGACGAGGCATCAAAATAACTTCCCTTCTCTTTTTAACCCCTAGACAACATAGCACAGGTCTATTTATCCTCCTTTCTACTCACTATGATTTCAACAAGGCATCAAAATAACTTCCCTACCACCCTTTTTAACCCTTAGACAACATAGCACAGGTCTTTTTATCCTCCTTTCTACTCACTATGATTTCAACGAGCGAGGGCGGCACGTTCAGCTCCTCCGGGATGATGATGGAGCCGAGAACTCTGTCTTCGGTGATGTCATAGATGGCCAGCCAGTCCACGGTGAAGACGGTGAGATCTCCCGGCAGCTCTAAGGTGATGGTCTTTTTCCTGTACTTCTGAAGCGGTGTCATGCTGGGTGTAGGGGAAGGAGAGACCGGTGGCTTGTTAGAAGAGAATGAAAGGGCTATAGAACGTACTGAAGGATGAAGAACGAGTATTTTCTCTTGTTCATCTCTTTAGTGTTAGTGGTGACTGGTACAGAGGAGGAGGAAGGGATGCATACCTTTGTTTTGCTTGGTTTTGTTGAATAGAATGACAGTGAGGAACTAGAGCACTATATGTTAATGGAATGTAAGAAGAGAGTTAGAGCTAGGATAGAAGGAGGGAAGAGAGAATGGAATGTAAGAATAGAGTTAGAGGTAAGATAGAAGGAGGGAAGAGAGAATAAGCAGTAGTAAAGAGGAGAAGAGGAAGAGAAGGAGGGAGTGGGAGGGAAGGAAGGGGAAGAGAAAGCATAGAAGGAAGGAGGAAAGGAGAAGAATGAGAGTAAAGAGAAGGGATGAAGGATAGAAGGAAGGAGAAAGGGAGAAGAATGAGAGTAAAGAGAAGGGAAAGAGAATGAATGGAAGGAAGGAGAAAGGGAGAAGAATGAGAGTAAAGAGAAGGGAAAGAGAATGAATGGAAGGAAGGAGGAAAGGGAGAAGAATGAGAGTAAAGAGAAGGGAAAGAGAATGAATGGAAGGAAGGAGGAAAGGGAGAAGAATTAGAGTAAAGAGAAGGAAAAGAGAATGAATGGAAGGAAGGAGAAGAGGAAAAGAATGAGAGTAAAGAGAAGGGAAAGAGAATGAATGGAAGGAAGGAGAAAGGGAGAAGAATGAGAGTACAGAAGGAAAAGAGAATGAACTGTAAAGGAAAAACGGAAAAGGAATGAACCAAATTTTGCACTACTAGAGAATAGGAAATTGGGCGAAGAGAAACAGGATATAAGAAGCAAAAGAAAAAGACTCATAACAAAGACTAACTATCCATAAAAAAGAGAAAGCAGAAGAATATGAAGTAAAATAAGGAGAGAACCAATTTGTGCACTTACCAGAGAATGAGAAGTTGGGCAAATAAGAGAAACAGGGAAGATGAAGCAAAAGAAGAAGACTCATAACAAAGAAGGAAGGAGGAGGAAGGAATACACAAAACGCAAAGAAAACGAAGATGAAAGACACACACACACACACAGCTGATAAAAGTGGACACAGAGGAAGTGAAGAAAACAAACGTATAATTTCACCTCCATAAAAAAAAAGAGAAAATGGGGAGAATATGAAGTAAAATAAGGAGACGATTAATAAGGGCAACTCACTATCCATGTTCATCCGGGATTTTGTTCCCCTTGGAGTGTGGCTGCGGCCCAACACCCACCCAGAAATGGACATCAGTGCCGCGACCATTGTACGAGAAGTCTGGAAAGGAAGATATAGTTGAGGATGATGATGATGATGTGGCTGAGATTCGAATGCAGGACTGCGGTTTCGTAGCTAGTCACGCTAACCACACACACACACACACACACACACACACACACACACACACACACACACCTTCAATCACGATGGTCTTGGAGTCGGCAATCACCACGCCGCCACTCTGCACCTCCTTGGTCTTGGATGAAAGCTTGTTGAGCACGATCTTCTGCGGCGGTTCGAACCCCTCAGGGATATAGATGTCGCCGAAGGGTTCCTGAGAGAGAAGAGAGAGGAGAGAGAGAGGATTCAGTATATCAACATCCATTTCAACTCAAGGCCATTGGTACACAGAAAGGGGCCATCGATACACAGAAAGGGGCCATTGATACACAGAAAGGGACCATTGATACACAGAGAAGGGGCCATTGATACACAGAAAGGGGCCATTGATACACAGAAAGGGACCATTGATACACAGAAAGGGGCCATTGATACACAGAAAAGGGCCATTGATACACAGAAAGGGACCATTGATACACAGAAAGGGGCCATTGATACACAGAAAGGGACCATTGATACACAGAAAAGGGCCATTGATACACAGAAAGACCATTGATACAGAAAGGGACCATTGATACACAGAAAGGGGCAATTGATACAGCTAAGGGGCCATTGCTACACAGAAAAGGGACCATTGATACACAGAAAGGGACCATTGATACACAGAAAGGACCATTGATACACAGAAAAGGACCATTGATACAGAAAGGGGCCATTGATACACAGAAAGGGGCCATTGATACAGAGAAGGGGCCATTGATACACAGAAAAGGGACCATTGATACACAGAAAGGGGCCATTGATACACAGAAAAGGGCCATTGATACACAGAAATGGGCTAAAATACACAAAAATGGGCCATGGGTACAGAAATAGGTCTTACCAGTCTGCTGAGGTCATAAATAGCCAACCATTTTATTTCCGTGATGGTTTTCTGGTCAGGAAGGGTCAGTGTGATGTCCTTGTTGAGATACCGGTCGAGAACGTTGGTCCTGCCAGGGTGAAAGAGAGAGAAGGTTGAGAGGAACGTTTTATGATAAGTAGCGGTATAAAACGTTGGTACTGAAGGGGTGAAAGAGAACGAGAGGGTAAGATGAACGTTTAAGAGTTAGTAGTGGTAGAAAACGTTGGTACTGGAGGGGTGAAAGAGAACGAGAGGGTAAGATGAACGTTTAAGAGTTAGTAGCGGTATAAAACGTTGGTACTGGAGGGGTGAAAGGGAACGAGAGGGTAAGATGAACGTTTAAGAGTTAGTAGTGGTAGAAAACGTTGGTACTGGAGGGGTGAAAGAGAACGAGAGGGTAAGATGAACGTTTAAGAGTTAGTAGTGGTAGAAAACGTTGGTACTGAAGGGGTGAAAGAGAACGAGAGGGTCAGATGAACGTTTAAGAATTAGTAGCGGTGGGAAACGTTGGTACTGGAGGGGTGAAAGAGAACGAGAGGGTCAGATGAACGTTTAAGAGTTAGTAGTGGTAGAAAACGTTGGTACTGGAGGGGTGAAAGAGAACGAGAGGGTCAGATGAACGTTTAAGAGTTAGTAGTGGTATAAAACGTTGGTACTGGAGGGGTGAAAGAGAACGAGAGGGTAAAATGAACGTTTAAGAGTTAGTAGTGGTAGAAAACGTTGGTACTGGAGGGGTGAGAGAACGAGAGGTAAAATGAACGTTTAGAGTTAGTAGTGGTAGAAAACGTTGGTACTGGAGGGTGAAAAGAGAACGAGAGGTCAGATGAACGTTTAAGAATTAGTAGCGGTGGGAAACGTTGGTACTGAAGGGGTGAAAGAGAGAGAAGGTAAGATGAACGTTTAATAGTTGGTAGCGGTGAAAAACTTTGGTACTGGAGGGGTGAGAGAGAGAGAAAGTCGAGAGAAACGTTTTATGATAAGCAGCGGTATAAAACGTTCGTACTGAAAGGGTAAAAGAAAACGAGACGGTAAGAATAACGTTGAATAGTTTGTAGCGGTAGAAAACGTCCACACACACACACACTCACCTGCCTAGCTCGTTTGGCACAATGAAGCCCTGGGGTCCTGGGCGGGGGCGTGACCCTGCCCAGAAGAAGGTGTCTCCGCCGTTACCATCGTACATAAAGTTCTTGATAAGCAGAGTCGTCTCGTCCACCGCGTACACGTCACCGCCCACCTGTCGACACGCACACAGGTAAATACAGGTGGATAGATTGACAGGTAAAGGTTTGTAACTAGGTTGACTTTGATATGATTGCTCTCTCTCTCTCTCTCTCTCTCTCTCTCTCTCTCTCTCTCTCTCTCTCTCTCTCTCTCTCTGGGATACTAGGAAAAGGTTACTCAGCAGATGTCTCTTTTTTTCCTTCAGTTAACTCTCTCCATTCTTACGCACGCCAGTTCCTTTCTTCTCCTTTTCTTCTCTCCTTCTCTCTATTCTTTCACCCTGTTCTCTCTTGCATACTATAGTTTCCTCATTCTTTCATTCTCTCTATCTCTGTTTCTCTATTCTATCTCTCTATGTCTCCTCTTTCTATCATTCCCCGTCGCTCGCATCATCAACTGTACTCACGCATTCCTTCTTTATCCGTTCACTCCTTTTCATTCTCTTCATACTCAGTGACTTTACCATACCCAGAGAGAGAGAGAGAGAGAGAGAGAGGGGGAGAGAGAGAGAGGAGTACCTGGTGGTGGTAGCTGTTCATCTCTCCAATCTTCTTGCCTACATAACCGTCGCTGGCCGAGCACACACCTGTTGAGAGAAGGTAATTAAGTGTCATTCACCTGGTGGTTGGCTCTCTGAAAACAACGACAACAATAACAACAACAGTATTAAAAAGAAGAAAGGGGATGATGAAGAAGAAAGAAAAGGAATAGAAGTAGTGGAAGAAAGAAGGAAGGAAGGAAGGGAGGAAGGAAGGAAGGAAGGAAGGAAGGAAGGAAGGAAGGAAGGAAAGGAGGAATAAAAGAAAGACAGAAAAGAAGGAAGAAAGGAAAGAAAAAGAAGAAAAAGAAGAAGAAAAAGGAAAGGAGAAAGAAAAAGACGAAGAAGAAGAAGAAGAAGAAGAAGAAGAAGACAAAGAAGAAAACGAAGAAGAAAAGAAGAAAAAAGAAGAAAAAGAAGAAAATATATTACTTAAACCATACAAACTTACGCTAAACACATTCTACACTCCAACACGAATCATAAATATAGGCTTGAATTCCTTTAAAGAGAATTCAAACACAAGCTCACACAGTATAAAGGATTCCAACACTGATTCTCTTGTTCCTTCTTTCGTAACATTACATTTTTTTACAGTTTCAGATGACTCATCACATCATAGGCTTGAGTGCAGACAAAGAGAGTTCAATCCCACTAACATGACTTTTAAGAGATTCTGAACCCATTCTTGTATTCTTCAGGATACCATGGATTCCCTTCTTCCTTTCTTCCTTCTATTCTCTCTCTCTCTCTCTCTCTCTCTCTCTCTCTCTCTCTCTCTCTCTCTCTCTCTCTCTCTCTCTCTCTCTCTCTCTCTCTCTCTCTCTTCCTTCCTCCTCCTTCTCTTCCTTCTCCTCCTTCTTCCCCTCTCTCTCCCCTTCCCTTCCCTTCCTCTCTCTCTCTCTCTCTCTCTCCCCGTCCAGCCAGCCTCGACTCCACCCAAACGGTATATACAAAGGCGAAGGAGTCATAATCTATTTAAGGACTTTCAACTTTATCGCCAACGGGTCTGTGGGTTACCTTCCTCTTACTGCCAAGGAGACCAACTCTATCTGGTGAGGTGAAGGAGGAGGAGGAGGAGGAGGAGGGAGAAGGGTGGAGAGAAGAGAGGGAATGGAAGGAAAGGGGAGAGAAGAGAAGGAATGAATGCTGGAGAGGAGGAAATTGAAGGAGGATGAGAAGAAAGAAGATGGGAAGAACAGGGAAGGAATGGAAGGAGAGAGAAAGAATGGGAAAAGGATGAAGGAATGGGAGATGAGAAGAAGGAAATGGAGGAAGAAAGGAAGGAAGAAGGGAAGGAAAAGTTGAAGAAATGGAGATAAGAGAATGGAAGAGGGAAGGGAAGAAAGGAAGGAAGGAGAGAGAGAGGGTAAGAAAGAGTAAAGAAATAAAGGGAAGATAACTGTAATATGGAGGAGAGAGAGAGTAGGAGGAGGAGGCAAGCGAAGGATATTGGCTCACTTCCTACTTCCTATAAATCACAAGAAGAAGAAGAAGAAGAAGAAGAAGAAGAAGAAGAAAGGAGAAAGTGGAATGCAAAAACTATTCAAATCATCATCATTATATATTTAAAAGAAGAAACAAAAGAAAAATAAGAGAAAAACGAAGAGGAAGAAGAAGGAAAGAGAAGAAAATATGGAATGCTAGACTATGCAAAGAAGAAGAAGAAGAAGAAGAACAAGAAGAACAAGAAGTAGACAAAATAGAAATCCTAGGCTACGGAAATCATAACAAACACATTTTAAAAGAACAACAAAAACGTGAAGAAGAAAAGAAAGCATTGGAACAAGAAAACATGGACTGCTAGGCTACACAAAACCACAAACACACACACACACACACACACACCTAACTAACCTCAAATCAACAGACGGAGAGAGAGAAAAAAAAACATACCCAAGGCCACTTTTTATCTATTTACGACTAGCCTAACCGGGCCACATACCACATACCACTTGCTAGAGATTGATAGATGTGGAGTGACTATGATAGGCTAGGAGAGTTAGGAAATAGGTCAGGGGAATGGATTGGAAATAGAGATGGGGACTTGGTGATTGAGGAATTGATAGAGGATGGGGTTTGATTTTGCGTGTTGTGATGTTAGATTTTAAAGTGTTTTGATGATTTCGTTTTATATTCCTCCTTCTTCTTCTTCTTCTTCTTCTTCTTCTTCTTCTTCTTCTTCTTTATCGTATTTCTCGTTCACCTTCTGCTCTGTCTCCTTCTCCTTTTCTTTGTTCTCCCTGTTCGATAGTTTCTTACATTTCCTCCTCCTCCTCCTCCTTTTTCTTCCCTCTTCTCTTTCTATTCTTCTCTTTCCTTTTGTTCTTCTTCCTCCTCTTCCTCGTCTTCGTTTTCATTCCTTCGTCTTTCCTCCTCCTCCCCCTCTTCTTCTTTCTCTTCGTTTTTCTCTCCCTCCTCCTCCTCCTCCTCCTCCTCCTGTATCTCTCTCATTTGTATTCACAGCAAAAATTCAATTACCGAGAGAGAGAGAGAGAGAGAGAGAGAGAGAGAGAGATGAAACACGCATAGCCTACACTTCAAAATGCCAGCGCGGAACAGTGCAGCTAAACGGCCTTGTAGGAAGACTGCATTCGATCAACACAAACAAAACCTTTCCAGTCTACGTTATCCATTGACTACGCTCGCTTAATCACCTTCACGTAGCTTCATTAACGTTATTTCAACACCTGGGGGCTCCTTGATTGCTTACCTGTCTCGTCTGTAAGTCTTACCTCACCTCTCCGTTCAGGTTTCGTTAAAGGTTGCGATCAATATATGCCAAGGTAATATTGTGACCCCGTTTTCTTTAAGGGATTTGTATGTATAAGTTAGCGGTTTCCTCTTCTGTTTAGCTTCTCTTATTTGGTTTTCGTCATTCATTCTTTGTTTTTGTTATTTGTTACTTCTGTTTTACTTGTTTTTTATTGTTTTTCCTACTCCTTCTCCTCCTCGACTTTGTACTTCGTTCTTCGTTTCCTCCTCCTCCTCTAATACGTTCTTCATATTCTTCTCCTCCTCCTCCTTCTTCTCCTCCTCCTCCTCCTCCTCCTCCTCCTCCTCCTCTTTCCTCTAGTCATCCTCATCTTACTCACCACTAACTCCTCCTCCTCCTCCTCTTCCCGTTCTTCCTATTCTCCTCCTCCTCCTCCTTCTTCTCCTCCTCCTCCTCCTCCTCCTCCTCCTCCTCTTTCCTCTAGTCACCCTCATCTTACTCACCACTAACTCCTCCTCCTCCTCCTCCTCCTCCTTCACCTCGTCCTTTCATTATAATCTAGGATATGTGTAATCAGATACAAATTAACAATGTAATCGAACACCAAATGATAGGATTGGATCTCTCTTTTTTGCATCTGTTAGTGTTTAAAGGGATTGGAAACTACTGTACGAGGAGAAAAGGTTTGATGAATGATGAAAATGATAATAACAACAATAAGAAGAAGAAAAAGAATGCAAATAATAAGAACATAAGAACATAAGAACCTTAGCTCCCGTAAGTAGAATAAGACGAAGAAGAATAGGAGGAAAAATTTGACGGAAAGAGAGAGAGAGAGAGAGAGAGAGAGAAATAACAACTCGTGTCTCCTCTCTCTCTCTCTCTCTCTCTCTCTCTCTCTCTCTCTCTCTCTCTCTCTCTCTCTCTCTCTCTCTCTCTCTCTGGAAACAAACACAATGAGAGAGAGAGAGAATAACAGATTTTAGAAGCTTATCTTACACGCTAGAATCATTACCCCAGAGAGAGAGAGAGAGAGAGAGAGAGAGGTATCCAGAATCAACCACGAAATATTTCCCCGCCTCTCTCTCTCTCTCTCTCTCTCTCTCTCTCTCTCCACACACACACACGCACATAAAATCGAATTCCCGAGACAAATATCATGAGCCAAGGACACATGAACCGGAAATGAGACACACACACGCACACACACATTCCCACTACCTGAATCATGCCCATACCCCATACCCCCATTTCCAAACACACACATACACACGTACACACACATACACCCACATACCACACCAACACGCACACAAACTCACATACCAAAGAAAAACTAGCAGGTGAATTGAATGAAATAGAAAGTGATCCAAGCTGGCAAGAGGGAGACTAAGTGGATTTTCTATAAGTTCCACAGGTAAATACGATCTTTTTTGTGGCTTTTAGAACTTACCGAGGCACCAGGTGAACGCTAGCACCCACACGCATCTCGCTAACGCCATCTTCAACCTATAATAAGACACTAGACATGTTTTCTTCTATGTCTGAGGTGCTGGAGAGAGACAACACACACCCGCTCTCAGTCACAGCCAAGGAAATACTGAAGGAGGTAGGTAGAGGTGGGACCGTGGGATGGGGGGCGCAGGTGACGTAAGATTCCAGCGTGGACTCAAGTAGATGAAGAAAAGAAGAAGGTAAAGAAAACGGACTGCGAGTTGGGTATCCTTACTTAAGAGTGTACCAAGAGTGTAAATAAGTATAGAGGTAAACAGATAGAGAAGTAAAGGGAAGGAGAGGATATAGAGAAGGAGGTTGAGATAAGAAAGATTAATCATGGAGTCAAATTAATGGGAGAAAAAGTTAATAGAAAGCGGATTGAGAGTTGGTGTATCCTGGCGTAAGAGAATTTATTGGGGTTGAAAATAGATAAAGAGATAAATAGATTGAGATATAAAGGGGAGTAGAGGAGATAATATAGGAGGTTGTTGAAGTGAGGAAGATTAATCGTGGACTCAAATAAATTAATAAAAAAGAATACGACTAAGAAAACGGGTTGCGAGTTGGGCATTTTCACGGAGACGAATGTATTGTGGGTGTGAATAAATACATACATACATAAACAACACAATAACTAACTGAGTGAATAAATGAATAAATAAATGAAGCTGAAGGATAGAAAGGAGGTGACTGAGAAACTGACCAACAAAAAATGACAATCGTGGACTCAAGTAAATTGGTATCGATTGAGAAAAAGTACTGAGGGTTGGGTATCCTTGCCTAAAC